>NC_091293.1:6938450-6963450 GCF_038502225.1 Cherax quadricarinatus
TTTTTGTAATATTAAAAGTGTTCATTTTCTTTTTTTCCTTGTGTTGAAGTGGAATGAAATTTGTATAAAAATGTTGCATGAAAATTCATCATTATGGAAATAACTGCCAAGAATTTTTTCAACCTGTGACTGAAAAAAAAAATAATTGGAGTGAATCAGCCGGTGTAAGGAGATGTATTGGAATATTACGTAAGAACATGGAACATATTAGTAAGAACGAAATATTAAATATTATATTCACCCTCAAATAGTACAAGACCAAAATCTGGAAATATGAGAGAAGACTGGAAGCAGAATACAGACTGGTGAGGACATTTCCAAGGAATCTCAGCCAAGAGGGCGGTCTGCTGTTAGCAGACGGATGATCGAACCCACTCCACCCACATTTAAATAAGAAAGGGGAAGTCAGAAAATTAGAATGAGCTAGGGTACCATAATGTTAATTATGTCACTAATGACATACATCAGGGTCTATAGAGTAACATAATACCATACATATCACTAATGACATACATCAGGGTCTATAGAGTAACATAATACCATACATATCACTAATGACATACATCAGGATCTATAGAGTAACATAATACCATACATATCACTAATGACATACATCAGGGTCTATAGAGTAACATAATACCATACATATCACTAACGACATACGTCAAGGTCAGTAGGTAAACATAACATCAAACATGTGTCTGCTTTGCTAACAAAATTCTCAGAAGCTAGGGGTAAGCATATAACAGATGGCACACATCAGGGTCAGGGGGAAAGCATAACACCAAACATATCACTCATGGCAAACTTCAACCGAATATACCATGATTACATATGAACACCTAGAGAGCCAATGAACCAGTCAAGGCCTAGAATAAGAATATGTTAGAGCTGTTAGAGAATATACATCGCGAGGTGTATGTCTGTGAGTATATTCTGAGAGTATACTTGTATCCCCATTTAACCAATAAAGGTATTCTTGACTGGTGGTGAGACGGTTATAGGTGATATGGTTACCACATGTGTTGAAACACATGTGTTGAAACACATGTGTTGTAACACATGTGGTAAGCAAATATATATAATCAACCTAAATATCCCCCGATACAAATGTTGCACTAAAATTATTTTACATGATCCTAAAATATAATAATTCATATACCAAATTATCATAGGGCACCGCAAGTAAGGAAGGTGCCAGAAGCAAGGAGGGTACTATGAAGAGGGTACCGGAAGTAAGGAAGGTGCCGGAAGCAAGGAGGGTACTAGGAAGAGGGTACCGGAAGTAAGGAAGGGGCTGAAAATAAGGAGGGTACTACTAAGAGGGTACCGCAAGTAAGGAAGGTGCCGGAAGCAAGGAGGGTACTAGGAAGAGGGTACCGCAAGTAAGAAAGGTGCCGGAAGCAAGGAGGGTACTAGGAAGAGGGTACCGGAAGTAAGGAAGGGGCTGAAAATAAGGAGGGTACTACTAAGAGGGTACCGCAAGTAAGGAAGGTGCCGGAAGCAAGGAGGGTACTAGGAAGAGGGTACCGCAAGTAAGAAAGGTGCCGGAAGCAAGGAGGGTACTAGGAAGAGGGTACCGGAAGTAAGGAAGGGGCTGAAAATAAGGAGGGTACTACTAAGAGGGTTCCAGAAGTAAGGAAGGGGCTGGAAATAAGGAGGGTACTAATAAGAGGGTGCCGGAAGTAAGGAAGGGGCTGGAAATAAGGAGGGTACTACTAAGAGGGTGCCGGAAGTAAGGAAGGGGCTGGAAATAAGGAGGGTACTAATAAGAGGGTGCCGGAAGTTAGGAAGGGGCTGGAAATAAGGAGGGTACTAATAAGAGGGTGCCGGAAGTAAGGGTACCGAAAATAAGGTTATTACAGGAAGTGAGGGTATCGGATATGAGGAGGGTGCTGGAAGGAGGATATGATTAGTAAGGAATGTACCGGAAGTAAGGAATGTATCGGAAGTAAGGAATATACAGGAAGTAAGAAGATGCAAATGAGTCAGAGGGATGTCAGTAAGTGCTGGGAAAGTCTGGAGCCACTTAGGGGACCAGATACATGGAAAGCTAAGTTGTTGAATGTAGGGAACTTCACGAGTCAACATGTCAGAGTGAGAGTGAGAGAGTGAGAGTGAGAGTGAGTGAGAGAGAGAGAGAGAGAGAGAGAGAGAGAGAGAGAGAGAGAGAGAGAGAGAGAGAAAGATGAAGGGATGATCCAGCGAGGCTGGACATTATGCTCCCCCTAAGTGGCAACACTTGATACGAGAGGCCCTTTGGTACTTGCGACTACACAATACCGATGTTTTATTACCTAATGAAGTGAAGGTGCAGAGAAACGCTGACTTAAAAAATGAGACTTCGCAGTCATGAGGCAATTCTTAAATAGAGTCCCGTGGGCAAGGAAGCTAGATGAAAAGACAGTGAATGATGTGACTGAATATGTAGCTGGAAAGTGCCGGGAAGCAGATGAGCGATCGAATCGAATTGAATTGAAGACGACGAGAGCTGTCGTAAGATGGGAAGGAAGAAGGATAAGGAAGGATGGAAATAACTGGAAAAGGATGGGAAAGAGGGGAAGAGGAGGAATCAAGGCAAGTGGCCCAACCACTTTGGGACTTGTGGTACCAAAGTACTGGAGGCGTAGATGGAGATGTATTTCAGAAACACTGACGAAGACGATGTAGAAGGCAACAGGAACTCAGCAGGTGCTGGCTGCATCTTGCTGGATGGATGATTACTGCAACTTGAATGATGATAGGCGGCTGCAGGCGACAAGGAAGGAGCTCATCGTTGATTGGTCAGTTCATAGAGGTTTGGTGTTTACCTGGAGTCATGGCGTTGTTTTACGATTCAGTTCCGTTTTCAAGACGTTTAAAACGTTGTAGAGGGAGAAAATTTATACGTGTCAGCAAGTGTTTTTGGCTGGAATCTTCTGCTTAGTTGGTCTACAATGGCCTTTAGAATAGTAGAAAGTTCAATTGTACGAAGAGTTCTAGCTGAGCAGGAAGAATCGATGGTAAAGATGAGCGATTTATTTTCAGAAGCAGAAGGAACACAGGCAAGAGCAGAGTGAGCTCATGTTTACACAGAGGTACAGGAAGGCTAAAACTACACGTGAATAACATGGAAAAAATAAGAATGGTGGAGGACATGGAAGCGAGCAGAACAGCCAGAAATGAACATGAATGGGTAAAAAGAGAAGCTGAATGACAATTTGAGAATAAAAAATCGTAACCAAATCTGAACCAAAGTTGCTATACAACCCCATCAGAAAGATAACAACATTACTGTGAAGGACCGGTAATAATTCTGAAAAAGGAAGGAAGGGAGTTCATGAAGTCTACGAGGAGCTGAACAAAATAATTTATAGATGTATTCTCAGTGAAATCAGAAACATTTCCAGAGAGTCAAAGAGAGAGAGTACTGGACTGTACTAGATACAATACACACAATGAAAGGTGAGGTGGAAAATTTTTTTGAGTGAGCTAGATATCTCGAAGTCAATGGGATCAGACAAATTCTCTCTAGACAGGGAGCTGAGGAACTGTGCAAACCACTGTCAGTGATCATTACAAATAATTTGAAACAAAGCAGCTCCCTGATGTCTGGAGAACAGTGAATGTTATCCAGATATTTTAACGACATGCGCAGTTTGTCAGATTATGGAGATTATAAGGACTAGAGTAGTGGACCACCTGGAAAGTAACGGATTCATAAACTCCAGCCAACACGGTTTTAGAGATTGCGTATCCTATCTAAAAAATCTGCTAGAGTTCTGTAACAAGGTAACGAAAATAAGGCAGAAGAGACATAGGTGTGGGTGGTCTGTATATTTTTGGACTGTAAGTAGCCGTTCGATGCAGTAACTGATTAGAGAACGGGACAGAAACTAAAGGAGCAGGCAGAAATAACTGGGAAAGTACTACAGTGGATCAAGGAATATTTATAAGCAAATAAACAGAGTGATGGGCGAGTGTGACGAGTCGTTTTCCACAAGGGTCAGTACTTCGACTGGTACTGTTTCTCGTGTCAGTAAATAGCATAGCAGAAGAAATCGAGTTAAAGATGACCCTATTCACAGATGACCTAAAACTATTAGGGTGAAGGCTAGAAATGGATTTGGACAAGTTGTTGGATTTGTCTGAGAGGTGGCCATAAGAATTTAATGTAAGTAAATGCAAAGCTATGACTGGAAAGGACACTGAAGATCGGGACACTGATCGGGATCGGGACACTGAAGATCGGGACAAAGGCTACATTTCGTCTGATAAGGCCGCACTTAAATACGACGAGACTGGCAGATTTACAGGTGGCTTTCGGAAATCTCAACAATGAGATATTCATGACCCTATACACGGTAAATGTCTGACTCAACTTTAAGTCTGCGGCGCCAGTATGGGCCTCAAATTTTATAAACTATGTCAAGAAGCTGGAAAAAGTGCGAAGATTTTATTCGAGACCAATCCCAGAGCTGAGGGTGTGAAGGCTTACTCAGCCCTGTAACAACTTCAGACAGTATTACCAAGGCTAGCTCCTCCTCAGGAAAATTAGTGAATAGAAAAAGAAATAATAACAGACAAACATAAACACTTTATTATATAGAAAATATAAAACACTTAAATATGAAATAATAATCCTACATTTAAAGAAAATGAAAATGAAAAATATAAATGATAACTGAATTCAACGCTAATATATATAGGGGTGTCTGGTGTTGGTGACACTGAGTGTTGAAATCGTAGCCGTTGCCGATGATGGGGATGGGGGGGGTGTCGCAGGTGTTGGTTACAACCCACTGGCTAGTTCTTCACAATATAGCCTTGAGTATTATATCTCGATGACAGGAAAGCAGGTTCTTTACCGCTGCAATGATGAGGGGTTACGTCCTGCAATTTCATACAGGTGCACAGGTAATTAAATCCTAAAAGGAGAAGTGTCAGGACGTTAGTCCATCTCCATCAGTTCTACTCGTTGATTGGCAGGTGACCCTCTCTGTCATCCAAGCTGGAAAGATAGACAGGTTACCCACTGCTTAAGAAATCACTCTCCATGATAAGTACAATACCTAAAAGATGTGGTGATTATTACAACAGTCAACTTAGAGCAAGACTGAAAAGACTAAGTTTATTATTGGTCAAAAGTGAAGCTTTTAACCAATAAATCCACTAGAATACAAGGCAGGCATGTACTTACAGTAGTGCTGGGAGCTGTGAGTCTAGTGATTACTGTTTGGACCGGAGCCCCACACGTCACCTTTTGGGGGGGGAAAGAAGGAGGGGAAGGGATAGCGGGAGCTAGACTGACCCTGCCTTAACAAGCAGCCAGCAGTCAAACTATCACTTTCGGGGTGGGGGAAAAAAGGCGGGAATAGCGGGAGCTTGACTTACCCTACCTTAACAAGTAGCCGGCAATGGAATTATTGTTACTATATACTCCCTCTCTACTCCTATCTATTGAACTTTTCCCTCACACTCCCCCATACAAAGACTTATAGTCAAGGAGTATAAGAATAGGAGAGGAAAAAGTTCTAACATGTGGAAGTCACGTAAGGCAAGAAATCTTCTACTGACTGTCACGACTTAACCAGTCAGAGAAATAATTGGATGAACCATTGATTTACACAATATGGAACTTAAAAGCCTGGAGTGCCAATGTCCACCTCAAGAGGCGGCTGTTGGTTCCCTTAAAAGTTTCTAGGTATATCAAAGGTTTGTGGTCCGTTTCTAAAATGAATTCTTTTCCCAGCAAATATAATTTAAGTTTGGAGATACCCCACACAAGGGCCAAACATTCCTTTTCTATGGTGGAGTATCTCGTTTCTGTGGGAAGAAGTTTCCGGCTTAGGAAGCAGACAGGGAAGGGAGTACCATCATGGTATTGTAGTAGCACCGAACCTAAGCCAGTATTGGAGACATCAGTTCTTAAACAAAATGTTTTATTAATATCTGGAATCTTAAGTATAGGGTCTTTCGAAAAGATACTTTTAATCTCATTAAACTTTTCCCGAGCTACGTCGGAAAGTTCAAGAGGTTCCTTCACAGACTTTTTAAGGAAGTCGGATAAGATGCCTGTAAGATCAGTAAGGTTCGGGATAAACCGTGCATAAAAATTTACAGAACCAAGAAAGCTACGCATGAGCTTCTTGGTTTTGGGGAATTTAAATTCCAATAAAGCTTTGATCTTACTGGGGAGAGGCTGCAGAGAGTTATTAGAAAGTATCAGTCCAAGATATCTAATCTTGTTATACCCAAGGAAGCATTTCTTCGGCTTGGCAGTGAGGCCATGTCAGCGTAACCTACGCAAAACTGATGTTAATGAATGGATATGTTCGCCCCACGTGGATGTCATTACGTAAATGTTATCAAAATTAACTGAAACGTTTGGCATATTACCCAAGACCTTTCTCATGAGTCTCACGTAGGTAGCACAGGCAGTTACCAAACCGAAGGGCATAGTTCTATATTGCATCAGTCCTCGGTGTGTAGGAAAAGCGGTGTACTGCTTAGAAGAAGGATCTAACATTACTTGATGATATGCCTGTGCAATATCAATCTCTGAAAAGAAGGAAGCATCATAAAATTTGTGTAGATCGCTATCTATTAAGGGCATAGGCTCAGCATCCCACCGAGTTATAGCATTAAGGCCTCTGAAGTCAATAGCAAGTCTATATGAATTATCCTCCTTCTTAACCATGACTACTGGTGAGCAATATGAAGATACTGAAGGTTCATTGATCTTTAGTTTTAATAATTTGTCTACCTCTCGGTCAAATGCATCCCTAAGGTGAACTGGAACTGGGTATAATTTCCGTTTGATAGGATTGTCCGTCACTAAATCAATCTTATGGACTACCGTGGAGGTAACACCTGGAATATCAGTAAAGACGTCTGAAAAGTTACTCACACATTGAAGTAGTTCATGTCTCTTACGGTCATCCAAAGATTCATTAATATTAATGTTGGTTGCACCCGAGTGGTCAAGAGTCACCAAGTCATGTAGTTCTTCATCATAGTCTAAAGGCTTAAGCCTTTAAGTCAGGGAAAATCAAAGGATGGACAGTAGGAGAAACCTGGGCTTTGGTCTGAGCCCTAGTCAAGACATTTATGGTATCGGAGGTGATATCTTCACTTTCATCTAACAAGTGAACCGGTGATCCTACTACCTCGCTTTCGAGAGTAGCATCACTGGTTTTTAATCCCACATGAATCTCACGAGACATTGTCTCATCTGAACTTTCGAGGGGCTTCTCTGACTCTACAGGAAGAGGATCTGAAACACTTATGTCCATCTTTGGTGATGAAAGGTCAACCTCAGAAGGAAGAATGGCTCCTTTTACATTACCTATTAGTACAGAGCAAGAAGTGATTGGAGCTAGTACGGCTTCAGACCAACCTGTGAACCATTTAGACCTAATGTAACAACGGATGGTAGGAAAAGTGTCCGTACGGCCCAAGTAGTCTGAAAGTATAGCAGAGGAATGAGTTTCTTTAAGGTTAGGGAACAGCTTATCAGAAATGACTATACATGTGCATCCAGTGTCTCGTAAAATGGTAGATACATTAAGTCCGTTAACTGTTCCTGAACAGAAGGATGCTTGGTCATTACAGTCTTTAAAACATCTTCCAACTTTTTGGACCTTCTTAGAAGGACAATCTGGACGTTTATGTCCCTTAACACCAAAAAAATGACAAACAGGAATAAAAGAAGACATTTTACTTTCCACTAGAGGCTTTGATTTCTTAAGGTCTGATGAACCCTTGCCCTTAGGGTTCGACCCCTTTAGGTCTTTATAGGAATTGTGAGCCTCAGCATACAAGTCAGCGGCCTCAGCAACTTCCTCAGCTTTAATCAGGTTACGTTCTCTAATGAATGTTCGTATCTGGTGAGGAAGAACTGTCAGGAACTGGTCAGCAACCATGAAGTCTCTAAGAGATTCATAACTGTGATTAATTCCTGAACTCTCTATCCAAAAGTCGAACAAACGAAAGAGTGTTACCTGTAACTGCTGAAAGTTCTGGCCAGGCTGTAAGGTGGCATACCTGAAATCTTTCCTGTAAGAATTAGTGATTTTTTGGTATGCTTTAAGGATTGCCTTCTTCAGTAGGTTATAATTACATATAATATCCTGCGACAAAGTTGCATAGATATTCAAAGCTGTACCAGAAAATAACATTCCTAACCTGGTAGCCCAGGTGTCATCAGGCCATTCACAGAGGGTAGCGGTATTTTCAAACCTGATAATGTATGAAGTTATGTCTTCCCCCTCTGTGAAGGGAGGTAAATTAGGTGTTGGAATATGTGCACTGACTGCACGTTGTTCCATTACTCCTTCCTCTAATTGTTGTGTAAAAGTTAACTTTTTATTCTCTAATTCAAGCCGAGATTTTTCGAGCTCACGATCCTTTTCTCTCTCTATTAACTCATGTTCTCTAGCTTTTTCCTCACGTTCTCTAGCTTTTTCCTCAACTTCTCTATCCTTTGCTCTTTCCTCAAGTTCTCTTAATTTAACCTGTTCCTCACGTATCTTAGCTTGTTCCTCACGTATTTTAGCTTGTTCCTCACGTTCCCTATCCTTTGCTCTTTCCTCAAGTTCTCTTAATTTAACTTGTTCTTCACGTACTCTAGCTCTCTCCTCACGATCAAGTCTGTCACGCTCCTTTTTGTCTTCTCTCCCTCTTTCTAATTGTCTTGGATATCTCTCTCAATTCTCTCTCTCTCCTTTTCTTCTTCTCTTTCCCTTTCTAACTGTCTTTCTTCTCTCTCAATTCTCTCTCTTTCAAGTCTTTCCTGGATCTTAGCACTAATGAAAGATTCTAAATTTTTCCCTGTTATTCCTAACTTACTTCCAGCATTCATCCAAAACTGGTATTCATCCATACTGGCAAGAATAACTTAAACTATCAGGGGAAATGAAACGGGTATTAAAGAAAACGGAGGGTTCATTTCCTGCTCCTCTCAAACTGTAAATAAACCAGAGGGCTCGATCCCTACTTCAATTAAACAATATGTATTAATTAAAACGAAGGGTTCTATGCCGGCTCCGAGCAAACAGTAAGTAGAATGGGGTCACTTGACCATCCAATCTTCTCACTAACAAATCAAGAGTGTCCTATGACAGTTCCCTTGATATAATAAAGAGCTCAGTGAAACAAATTGTCACTGGAAAATCTCGGGTCCCTAGAGTCTAATCCTCCAAAGTGTTCCAAGCTCACACAAAAATAGATGGCAGAATTAACTAGTATTCCTGCCTTGACTTGACTTACAATAAATTGAGACTAACAATCACCAAATCTTTTAAATACCTGTACTGTAGTCCTACCATAGAGAATGATTACTCATGGCTGGTGGTAACCGTCTGTGGTATGCGGCGTTGAAGTTCCAATGGTAGATTCGAGATGGAGTTGAATCTTGATTCAGTAGAGTTGATCCTGGCAAGGTCGCCACTTGTGAAGGCTTACTCAGCCCTGTAACAACTTCAGACAGTATTACCAAGGCTGGCTCCTCCTCAGGAAAATTAGTGAATAGAAAAAGAAATAATAACAGACAAACATAAACACTTTATTATATAGAAAATATAAAACACTTAAATATGAAATATTAATCCTACATTTAAAGAAAATGAAAAATGAAAAATATAAATGATAACTGAATTCAACGCTAATATATATAGGGGTGTCTGGTGTTGGTGACACTGAGTGTTGAAATCGTAGCCGTTGCCGATGATGGGGGGGGGGGTCGCAGGTGTTGGTTACTACCCACTGGCTAGTTCTTCACAGTATAGCCTTGAGTATTATATCCCGATGACAGGAAAGCAGGTTCTTTACCGCTGCAATGATGAGGGGTTACGTCCTGCAATTTCATACAGGTGCACAGGTAATTAAATCCAATAAGGGGAAGTCTCAGGACGTTAGTCCATCTCCATCAATTCTACTCGTTGATTGGCAGGTGACCCTCTCTGTCATCCAAGCTGGAAAGATAGACAGGTTACCCAATGCTTAAGAAATCACTCTCCATGATAAGTACAATACCTAAAAGATATGGTGATTATTACAACAGTCAACTTAGAGCAAGACTGAAAGGACTAAGTTTATTATTGGTCAAAAGTGAAGCTTTTAAGCATTAAATCCACTAGAATACAAGGCAGGCATGTACTTACAGTAGTGCTGGGAGCTGTGAGTCTAGTGATTACTGTTTGGACCGGAGCCCCACACGTCACCTTTCGGGGGAAGGGGAAGAAGGAGGGGAAGGGATAGCGGGAGCTAGACTGACCCTACCTTAATAAGCAGCCGGCAGTCAAACTATCACTTTCGGGGTGGGGGAAAAAAGGCGGGAATAGTGGGAGCTTGACTTACCCTACCTTAACAAGTAGCCGGCAATGGAACTATTGTTACTATATACTCCCTCTCTACTCCTATCTATTGAACTTTTCCCTCACAGAGGGAAATGCGCTATGAGAAGCTAGAGGAGCTAAAACTGGGATACTGGAGAACAGAAGGACCAGGAAAGATATGAATAGATTGTACATATTACTAAGAGGATTTAACAGGGTGGACAGGGAGAGTATGCTTTAAAGGCCAGTCTTAGGTATATGAGGGCACAACTAGAAGTTGAAATTACTGATGTCATAGGTACATGAGGGCCCAACTAGAAGTTGAAATTACTGATGAGCCGCAGGGATGTTAGGAAATTCTTCTTTATCCTTAAAGTGGTCAGGAAGCAGAAAGGCTTATTCAGAGAAATAGAGACAGAATTAATACATAGCTTTAAGATAGGTATGATAGGGCTCATGTAGCCAGGAGAGAGTGAATCTAGTAGCGGCAGCTGAGAGGAGGGGCTAGGAACTGAGATTCGACCCCTGCAACCACAAATATGTGAGGAAACACACACACACACACACACACATTCAATTTCCCAACTCCTCGTTTGCATTTGTTGTTCCCATTTGCATTCTTTTTTATTGTAATTTTTATCCTCCTCCCCCGCCTCCTCTTTCTCTTTTCCATTCTTTCTTACCTAACTCTTGTTTTTTCCAGTATTTTCCTTTTACTTGCCACCTTCCACATTTCTTTCGTTCCATACTTCCTCTCCTTACCTTTCCTTCTTACCTCCTATTCCCGCATCCTGCTTCCTCTCCTCACATCTTCCATCTCTCCTTCTTACATCTCTTCCCAGCCTCTCCCCCACCTGCTTTCTTCACCTCCTCTCCCCAATTCACCTCCCTATCTTACCTCCTCACTTCACTTCCTATCCCCACCTAATCTCCCCACCTAACCTCCCCATTTTTCTTTCTCACCACCTGCCCAATCCTCTCTCCTCACCTCCCTCCCTGACCTCGCCTTTCCAGATCCCCTCCCTTCTCTTCTCCTCCCCTCTCCTCTCCTACCCTCCCATCCCCTCCCCTCCCCTCCTTGCCTCCCACCTGTATATTATTTGGAGTTTAGCGTATAATTAAGGTTTACTGTTAAGAACGTTATTACAGCACAGAATATCTATAATTGTTTATAACTAGATAATATCTAGGCGCTCTGCTGTAATAAACAATATTAATGTCACTATAAGGAAAATTTTTATAACATGTAAAATGCCAAACACATACTTGTTACATTAAGTGAGGTGGGATGTGCTGTCCAGCTTCATGCTGTGTACCTAATGAGTATAAGAGGGCTTAGCTCTTAGCAAATTGCTGTTTTTTTTTATCTCCCACACACTCACTCAAAGTTTAGTTAGTGTAGCCGCTAACAAGGGAAAGAACGTGAATGGTTGCTCTGTCTTCATTAGCATAGCCTCACATGCAAACACCTTACATACGGTAATTTTTTGGGGGGTAAGGGGAAAGACCTGGAATTTCTGAGCCGTGTCGTGTGTCTGCAATCCATGACAGTTGCTCCGAGTCTGTCATTTTAAGTTACATTTTAGAATGTAACCTGTGTGAAAATGTCGTCTCTACTGAGCCTCGTTGCAGGAGACAGATTTTTCATTACCTCGCTGTATGTTCTTTTGATTCATAGCCATATAGCCTCCCTATTTTGCCTCTCCACCTCGCCTCACCACCTCGCCTCACCACCTCGCCTCCCAACCTCGCCTCCCAACCTCGCCTCACCACCTTGCCTCACCACCTGGCGTCACCACCTCGCCTCCCTTAAACTGGTAATCACCAACAAAGGGGAATACATAAAAATAGCGACCTCGTAATAATTCTTTATTTTACTAAAACTTTTTACACTGTCGCTGCCGAGGGCAGAGAGAGAGAGAGAGAGAGAGAGAGAGAGAGAGAGAGAGAGAGAGAGAGAGAGAGAGAGAGAGAGAGAGAGAGAGAGAGAGAGAGAGAGAGAAGACTAACACTAGGTCAGAATGCTACGGGGATAACCTACATAATAAATTACAAAATCTTTCCAAATATTCAGCAAATCCTCGACTTTTATTTCCCAGGTTATATATAACACCTAGGAGCTTCCAAATGAATATTTAATAACAACAACAACAGCAACAATAATAATAATAACAATAATAAAATAAAATATTAAAATATTAATAAAATAATAATATTAATAATAATAATAATAGTACTATTATTACTACTACTACTACTACTACTACTACTAATAATAATAATAATAATAATAATAATAATAATAATAATAATAATGTAGATCTTGGGGTTGCTGGACTTGGCAATATCATGAAGGACTGAGGAAGGAGAGGCTGTAAGTTATCCAGGAACTTCAGTAGAGATTTGGCCTGAGACTCCAAGTGCCAACTTCGCAAATCCCTCACTTCTTCCCTTCATTCTTGGGACTCATCTTGACAGCAGTGTTAAGCTCGAGCTCTCGTACCTTATCTTTAGTGTCACGCTCTGGCTCACGGTTCCGCTATAAAATTCCAGTGAACAACAGGGTTAAAATTATCATTGTTAAAACTCTAACCTTGTCATAAACCGTAATGGTCTCTCTTCCCAGCAAGCTGGACGCAACCATCACAAAAAAGGAAGAGCTATTCTTCTTGATCCATTAAATAATTGCACTGGTATTGTACAGCATCTTACAACGCAATATGGATCTCAGTTGCGGTGTCCCGTGGCTCAGTTGACACATTGAGGACCGTGGGTCGATCCCCTGTACATGTGAGCGTGTTTCGTTAAGACGCTTGCTACACCTGTTCACTTAGCAGTACATGGGTACCTGGGTGTTAGACGACCAGTGTGGGTCGCATCTAATACTTGTAGGAACAAGGATTATCATTATTCCCAACTCACAGGAGTAAAAAAAATCACCAAATTGTGAGTCTAGTGATTTTAATAGTATTTTACCTTCCAAATGTACAAGTTTCATAACCACGTTCATGGAGATGTCAACTTGACGTTTTATGTCATCATCTGACCTCACAGGATGTACAGTAGTTTAATTTGTGAATCCTTAAATGGCGGAGAAAAAACAACTAAACTCTCTCAAGAGACAGAGGATCTATATAGTAATCCTTTCGAGAGGGTCAGGAGGTTTACAACAAAATCTTTGCAAGGTCCAAGAACTTTAGCTCGACACACTGAAGAAATCTCGCATCTGTAACCTAACACGTAAGGGCTAGGCGTTATATATAAATACTTAAGAGGTCCAGGAAATGTAACTCAACCCAGCGCAATATAGAAAATATTTATGTCGGAATATACAATGAAACTTTCTCAATGTACTGTATTATAAAATAATAATCCCTGAAACACATCAATGCATGAATACTTACAATACTTACAATACTTACAATACTTACAATACTTACAATACTTACAATACTTACAATGCACAAATTCAACAATGGAATAAAATGGACACTAGACCGTATTTGGGTAAGTTACCGGCTCTCCCGTTTTGCAGTAGTAATTAACCATGTTTTTAACTCGGCGGCTCAGTAGCGATTATTAAAGCGGATTATATTTTTCGTATTTTTCAGTTTTGCTTTACAGATATAATTTTACACATTCTCTGTAAATCTGTAAGAAAAACTGCCTTTTCATTTCCCCAAAATAAAAAAAATGAGGTTTCAGAATAAAACTTTGCCATTTTGGCACCTATGCAAACCTTCCTTTCAGTAAGACACATGAGCACTGAGGTGCACTGAAGTGTCTCGTAATAACCATTCACAAGCTATCGCATGACAACCATTATACCAATTTTCTAAATATAATTGGAAAATTTGTACCTATGCACCCCTCAAGGAAGGTTCCTTGATGTTGGTGAGGGGCTCTTGATTTAGGGAACTGGATCTGTGCTCCAGTTCCCCGAATTAAGCCTGAATGCCTTCCACATCCCTCCCAGGCGCTGTATAATCCTCCGGGTTTAGCGCTTCCCCTTGATTATAATAATAATAATGTACCTACGCATCGAAAGTTCATAGAATAGAAGAATCAGACAGGTAACTTCGAAGCCGAAAAAATACACCATATATTATTTAATTGGCAAATTTTATTCTACAATAATAAAGCAAATCTTCTTGTATGTAGGAAACACCGACATTGAAATGTTGATAAATTAGACACATGTGCAACTCTTGGGTATCTTTTTTGAGGAAACGTTTCGCCACACAGTGGCTTCATCAGTCCATACAAAGGAGAATCTTGAAGAACAGGAGGAGAATGAGGTAATCAGTCCCTCAACCTTGAGTCGATGTGGTCAGTCCATCAATCTTGAATAGAATACGGCATACGTGCTGAGAAGGAGCTTATAAACCGTTGGCAGGAGAGGTGCAGCAGTCATAGGTCGCGTAACATTTGTTCAATGTTGAAGTAGGTCGTGCCCAAGAATTAGGCAAGCGAAGAATTCCCAAGTATTAAGATCCCAAGAAGTTGCAGTGTCTGACAGGTTTGTAGATGAATGGTTCAGAGAACCGACATGTTGATAAATTAGACACATGTGCAACTCTTGGGTATCTTTTTTGAGGAAACGTTTCGCCACACAGTGGCTTCATCAGTCCATACAAAGGAGAATCTTGAAGAACAGGAGGAGAATGAGGTAATCAGTCCCTCAACCTTGAGTCGATGTGGTCAGTCCATCAATCTTGAATAGAATACGGCATACGTGCTGAGAAGGAGCTTATAAACCGTTGGCAGGAGAGGTGCAGCAGTCATAGGTCGCGTAACATTTGTTCAATGTTGAAGTAGGTCGTGCCCAAGAATTAGGCAAGCGAAGAATTCCCAAGTATTAAGATCCCAAGAAGTTGCAGTGTCTGACAGGTTTGTAGATGAATGGTTCAGAGAACCGACATGTTGATAAATTAGACACATGTGCAACTCTTGGGTATCTTTTTTGAGGAAACGTTTCGCCACACAGTGGCTTCATCAGTCCATACAAAGGAGAATCTTGAAGAACAGGAGGAGAATGAGGTAATCAGTCCCTCAACCTTGAGTCGATGTGGTCAGTCCATCAATCTTGAATAGAATACGGCATACGTGCTGAGAAGGAGCTTATAAACCGTTGGCAGGAGAGGTGCAGCAGTCATAGGTCGCGTAACATTTGTTCAATGTTGAAGTAGGTCGTGCCCAAGAATTAGGCAAGCGAAGAATTCCCAAGTATTAAGATCCCAAGAAGTTGCAGTGTCTGACAGGTTTGTAGATGAATGGTTCAGAGAACCGACATGTTGATAAATTAGACACATGTGCAACTCTTGGGTATCTTTTTTGAGGAAACGTTTCGCCACACAGTGGCTTCATCAGTCCATACAAAGGAGAATCTTGAAGAACAGGAGGAGAATGAGGTAATCAGTCCCTCAACCTTGAGTCGATGTGGTCAGTCCATCAATCTTGAATAGAATACGGCATACGTGCTGAGAAGGAGCTTATAAACCGTTGGCAGGAGAGGTGCAGCAGTCATAGGTCGCGTAACATTTGTTCAATGTTGAAGTAGGTCGTGCCCAAGAATTAGGCAAGCGAAGAATTCCCAAGTATTAAGATCCCAAGAAGTTGCAGTGTCTGACAGGTTTGTAGATGAATGGTTCAGAGAACCGACATGTTGATAAATTAGACACATGTGCAACTCTTGGGTATCTTTTTTGAGGAAACGTTTCGCCACACAGTGGCTTCATCAGTCCATACAAAGGAGAATCTTGAAGAACAGGAGGAGAATGAGGTAATCAGTCCCTCAACCTTGAGTCGATGTGGTCAGTCCATCAATCTTGAATAGAATACGGCATACGTGCTGAGAAGGAGCTTATAAACCGTTGGCAGGAGAGGTGCAGCAGTCATAGGTCGCGTAACATTTGTTCAATGTTGAAGTAGGTCGTGCCCAAGAATTAGGCAAGCGAAGAATTCCCAAGTATTAAGATCCCAAGAAGTTGCAGTGTCTGACAGGTTTGTAGATGAATGGTTCAGAGAACCGACATGTTGATAAATTAGACACATGTGCAACTCTTGGGTATCTTTTTTGAGGAAACGTTTCGCCACACAGTGGCTTCATCAGTCCATACAAAGGAGAATCTTGAAGAACAGGAGGAGAATGAGGTAATCAGTCCCTCAACCTTGAGTCGATGTGGTCAGTCCATCAATCTTGAATAGAATACGGCATACGTGCTGAGAAGGAGCTTATAAACCGTTGGCAGGAGAGGTGCAGCAGTCATAGGTCGCATAACATTTGTTCAATGTTGAAGTAGGTCGTGCTACAAACCTGTCAGACACTGCAACTTCTTGGGATCTTAATACTTGGGAATTCTTCGCTTGCCTAATTCTTGGGCACGACCTACTTCAACATTGAACAAATGTTACGCGACCTATGACTGCTGCACCTCTCCTGCCAACGGTTTATAAGCTCCTTCTCAGCACGTATGCCGTATTCTATTCAAGATTGATGGACTGACCACATCGACTCAAGGTTAAGGGACTGATTACCTCATTCTCCTCCTGTTCTTCAAGATTCTCCTTTGTATGGACTGATGAAGCCACTGTGTGGCGAAACGTTTCCTCAAAAAAGATACCCAAGAGTTGCACATGTGTCTAATTTATCATAGCGTTCTTAGAAACTGTGATATTACCGATAACTATTATTATCATAGTCAACACATGAGACAAACTAACTGGGATTACACAGTGGCTATAGAGGAATTCATGTCTGATCCAAAGGGAATGTACCTCCGATTCCTAAGAGCCCGATACCACATTACTCCAACGAAAGCATTATATAGTTTATTTTTTCTAAATTTACCACAGTAATAATAATGGGATCATTTTTAAGTGACTTTTGTCCATGAGGCAGTCTTATTCTTGTGAAATCTTTAGGAAAACATTGTAACAGTAGCGGCAGATAAATCTTGAGAAGGGGTAAGAGGGCCATCAGAGAGGTTCACAGTTCCATGAATTATTTGTATTAACATATATAATAGACGTCGATCTCACCAGTATTCGAACCTGAAATAGCCTAATCCTTAGTCAGACGCAGCAGCCGTTGCGCCACGAGGTCTTCCGTATCACACATTAGCAATTACATTATCAGTATAATATTAGTTTAATAATTAATGGTAGTAAAATAATTCATAAACATTGTTGCATTGATAATTTTTAAATAAAATTATGATTTTAATACAGTCACGAGGTTTTGCTAGAAATATTATTTGATGTGTGAAGAGTTTGCTATATTAGAAAGAGAAAAACACTGATATATGCACCGAGAGGCATATTCTCAGTGTATATACACTGATAATAAACTCTCAGAATATACACTTGGAGTTTAGTTTAGTCCACATTTTAGGGATTAAAGTATTCATGACTGGTGTGTAAAGGTTACATACAGCCTTAAGGGATATCGACCTGACGACACTAGAGGACAGGAGAGATAAGGGGAATACGATAACGACATATAATATACTGAGAGGAATTGACACGGTGGACAGAGACAGGATGTTCCAGAGATGAGACACAGCAACAAAGGGTCACAATTGGAAGTTGAAGACTCAGATGAATCACAGGGATGTTAGGAAGCATTTCTTCAGTCACAGAGTTCTGAGGAAGTGGAATAGTCTGGGAAGTGATGTAGTGGAGGCAGGATCCATACATAGCTTTAAGAAGAGGTATGATAAAGCTCATGGAGCAGGTTGAAAGTGACCTAGTAGCCACCAGTAAAGAGGTTTGGCCAGGAGCTGCGACTCAACCCCTGCAACCACAACTAGGTAAGTACACACACACACACACACACACACACACAAGATGTTCCAGAGAGGGGACACAGAAACAAGGGGTCACACTTGGAAATTGAAGACTCAGACGAGTCAAAGGGATGTTAGGAAGTATTTCTTCAGTCATACAGTAGTCAGCAAGCGGAATAGTCTAGCAAGTGAGGTAGTGGAGGCGGGAACCATACATAGCTTCAAGACGAGGTATGATAAAGCTCATGGAGCAGGCAGAGAGAGGACCTAGTAGAATTCAGTGAAGAGGCGGGGCCAGGAGCTGAGTCTCGACCCCTGAAACCACAATTAGGTGAGTACAATAAGATAAGTGAGTACACATACACACACAGAACCACCTACAGAAGGCAAATCAACCCCGACAACCCCAGTGTAACCAAACAATCTAACCCACAACCCATACGCTGCACACACTTCTCCCAGCCCCCCTTATCACAAACTCCACCTTCTCCTGAGCAACTCCCCATAGTTTCTCGCCAGGTCTCCCACTTCCCCAACCCCAACATGCCCCTCAGATCACAGTTTCATAAAAGAAGTTGAAGGCTTGCTATACAAACGCAGACGAAATAACAAATAAATGTGAGGAGTTTCATGAAAGAATCAAGGAGTCGTCCCCAGACATCATAACATTCACAGAAACGAAATTCACCAGGATGATAACAGACGCAATCTTTCCACCCGGATATCAGATCCTGAGGAAAGATAAAGGAAGCAAAGGGGAAAGAGGAGTTGCAATGCTCATGCATGAAATGGGCGAAAGGGACTGCATAGCAGGTACAATTCAGTCTGAGGGCCATAAGTTGGTAATTGTAGTGATGTACGACCCACCACAGAAAACCTACCAACCAACACGATCTTCTCCACTTCTACTCTCCCCACGACACCAAAACTAAACTCAGAATCAGCAGCAATGAGTTCCTTGAGGAAGAATACTCTCTAATTGCACAAGTATTTTCCAAACTTCACTATCCTCGTCACTTCATTAGAGACTGCAGAAGACGGGCATTAAACATCTTTAGCACACCCAGAGAAGACACTGCCGAGAAGAGATACATAGTCCTCCCCACCAACTCCATTGCCACGCACATTTCCAATATCTTTTCCAGTACCTCATTCCAAGTATCTACCTCCACATCCACCACCATTAAGGGCATTACCAGTAATAGACAGAACAAGCCTCAGTCCTATGCAGGGGTATACACAATCCCTTGAAATGACTGCAGCAAATTATACGTGGGCGAAACATTCAGAGACCTTCAAACACGTATTTCAGAATACCAGTATGCAGGCAGATCTGACGATTAAAGGAATGCCTATGTTCAACACCAAAATTCACACAACCATTTAATCAGTTACAGAAACGCAAGACTTATCACCAGAGAAGACAACACTCAATACCGAAGTATCGTGGAATCATAACTTATCTGTATATCCAACAACTTCAACCAGAACAATGGCCTCTGTAACATAATTGAACCCCTTGCCAAGAAACTTCTTGATCGCTATCCCACATAAGAACATAAGAATGGAGGAACACTGCAGAAGGTCTACTCATATAATTATTCAATCTCTCTTCACAGCTACCCAAGGTATTAGACTCTATGACCCTACTCGGTAGATTGTCACATGCAGCATTCTTGACCTGATCAAGCATTTTCAACCTGACTTCTTCCTATAAATACTCATGTACCTTTCACCTTAATGAAGCCCACTGTGAGGGCGAAAGGTTGTCAATAAAGGATCACATTGTACTGCTTATGTGTTCATATTTCCATTGTGTCGGTATTTTATACCATTTATTTCCAACTGCAGGAGGCCAAGAGAAGAATATGAAGAGAGCAACAGAGCAGTGCTGGACACACTAGAAAGAGCTCACATGGGTAGAGCGAAGTTGCTAGTTATGTGTGATTTCAATCACAAGGAGATTGACTGGGAAAACCTGGAGGCACATGAGGGTCCCAAAACATGGAGAGCCAAGACGATGGATGTGGTACTGGAAAACCTCATGCATCAACATGTTAGGGACACTACCAGAGGTAGAGGTGAGGATGAACCAGCAAGACTGGACTTCGTATTCACCCGAGTAGTTTAGACATAAAGGACATCACATACGATAGGCCGTTTGGAGCTAGTGATCACGTGGTTCTAAGCTTTGAATACATAGTAGAGGTACAAGTGGAAAATCAGTAAATGAAATGATGGATTACTTGACTACAAAATGCAAGGAGGCAGAGGAGAGGTTTCTTCCCAAGGGCAACACATATAATGGAAAGATCAGAACGAGCCCTTGGTTCACCCAAAAGTGCAGGTAGGCAAAAACTAGGTGTGCTAGAGAATGGAAAAAGTACAAAAGACAAAGGACCCAGGTAAACAAAGAGATTAGTCGAAGAGCCAGAAACGAATATGCACAGATGAGGAGGGAGGCCCAGTGACAATACGAAAACTACATAGCATCGAAAGTCAAGTCTGTCCCGAAGCTGTAGTATAACCACATCAGGAGGAAAACAACAGGCAAGGACTAGGTAATCAGGCTGGGGAAAGAAGGTGGGGAGTTCACAACGACAAAGAAGTATGTGAGGAGATCAACATGAGAGATTGTCAGGAGGTGAGTGGTGGAGCACCTAGAAAGGATCAAGCTTATAAACGACAACCAGCACAGTTTCAGGGAAGGGAAATCCTGTGTCACTAAACCTACTGGAATTTTATGACAAGGTATTGGAAGATGCAAGAGAGTGGGGTGGGTAGATTGCATTTTCTTGGACTGCACAGTTCCTCACAAGACAGTGGTGCAAAAGCTAGAGGATCAGGCACGTATAACAGGAAGGGCACTGCAGTCGATCAGAGAACAACTGACAGGGAGGCAACAACGAGTCATGATACGTGACGAGGTGTCAGATTAGGCGGCTGTGTTGCGTCCTCTGCCTGGACCCAGTATTGGTAATTTATGTTGTATGTATATTTCCTTTTCACTTAATATTTTATTGCCGATATCCTCATTAATAGCTAAAATGAAGAAATTTTTCTTTATAATATTAGCTACTTCTAAATTGTTAGCTATGTTTATAGGTAGGATGTTTATTTTTAGTGGTAGGCACTTCACTGTAACAGCCTTGTTAACTGTCGTTAGTTTGTTAGTGTCCAGCGGTCCCTAGAATCAACAATGAAGTATGAGTGCGTCACATGATGTGATGTTTTGTAAGGCTTGGAGACATGACCTCAAGTCAGCCTTGGCCTGCATAGTGCCTAGGAAATGTCTCTCCATCTTCTTGTGCTCTATTCTGGCTCAGATTTCGTTGGTGTGACGAAACCAATCTACTAGTGCTGCTGAGCTTCCCTAGTATTAGTTATTCTCTGACATAAGAATTTGAAGTCTAAAGAGGTTGCGTGTTTTTTTGGACATTCTAGTTATATCCAAGTCTTAAACTAAATCTTTGGATCCATTTGAGGTGCAGTAACTACGCACCGCTTCGGTCAAGAATCGTGTTGTGCTGGACTCTATTTCAGCACTGAGGGTAGTTATTTAACCCGAATGGAGGATCTGTTGATGGTCCCTGGTACGGTCGGTAACGTTATCTACTCATCTCGGACTCATAGTGATAGCTTGTTATTAGCTGAGATTTCGGGCTATGTCTATACTTTAACATAGACTTCTGGCTTTAAGGATAATTGTGTTTTAAAGTTAGATAATGTATATATAGTCTCGACTGGTATCTAATACGAATCTGTCTTTCATGTAAATATATTATTGTATAAGACTCATATCATTGAGTATAAGCATGCATTCTTCAGAAACATTTACAAGTTAAGTCGTATGTCGATTGTTTTCTTTATTAATTGTATCTTATGTATTACACTACAAGAGAGAAAACTTTGTGTAAAGTAAAAGGACACAAGTGCAACTAATGTGACATTTTATTGTGGCAACGTTTCGCTCTCCAGGAGCTTTATCAAGCCATTACAAACAGTATATGGACACAGAGGGTATATAAAGGCTCAGAGTGAGGTGCAATACTAGTGAGGTACCATTTCGATGTTCACTAGTGGTAGTGGTAGTAATAGTAGTAGTAGTAGTAGTGACAAAAGTTGTAGTAGTAATACAATATGGTAGAGCAATTAATTCGTACATGAGTAAAAGGATATAAAAGCTATTACTTGGGTAACATAAGAACATAAGAACATAAGAACGAAGGAACACTGCAGAAGGCCTACTGGCCCATGCGAGGCAGGTCCAAGTCTCCTACCGGCTTAAGCCAATGCA
Source organism: Cherax quadricarinatus (assembly GCF_038502225.1). Classification (NCBI taxonomy): domain Eukaryota; kingdom Metazoa; phylum Arthropoda; class Malacostraca; order Decapoda; family Parastacidae; genus Cherax; species Cherax quadricarinatus. The sequence continues at coordinate 6,960,851 of NC_091293.1, forward strand.
CCCAACCTAGTCAGGTCAGGTCACATTGACTTAAGGGAGGAGCACGGCAACCGACCTGGTAGCACAAGCTATCAGATCCAGCTCACACCCACCCACATCCACTCATGTATTTATCCAACCTATTTTTAAAGCTACACAACGTTCTGGCCTCTATAACTGTACTCGGGAGTTCCACTCATCCACAACTCTATTACCAAACCAGTACTTTCCTATATCCTTCCTGAATCTGAATTTTTCCAACTTAAAACCATTGCTGCGAGTCCTGTATAGGCTAGATATTTTCAGCACACTATTTACATCCTCTTTATTTATTCCTGTCTTCCATTTATACACCTCAATCATATCCCCCCTAATTCTACGTCTTTCTAGAGAGTGCAGATTCAGGGCCCTTAGTCTATCCTCATAGGGAAGATTTCTGATACATGGGATCAACTTTGTCATCCTCCTTTGTACATTTTCCAGAGAATTTATATCCATCCTGTAATACGGTGACCAAAACTGTGCAGCATAATCTAAATGAGGCCTAACCAAGGATGTATTGAGTTGAAGAACAACCTGAGGACTCCTATTATTTATGCTTCTTGATATGAAGCCAAGGATTCTATTAGCTTTATTGCGAACACTTATGCACTGTTGTCTTGGTTTCAGATTACTGCTAACCAGAACTCCTGAATCTTTTTCGCAATCCGTAATATTAAGATCTACATTATTTAGTTTATATGTGGCATGGTTATTGTCCTGTCCAACATTTAGAACTTTGCATTTGTCTATATTAAACTGCATCTGCCACTTCTCCGACCACTGCATCAGTCTATTCAAATCTTCCTGGAGTGCTCGAATGTCCTCGTCAGAATGAATTCGACGGCCTATTTTGGTGTCATCGGCAAACTTGCCGATGTCGCTCTTTATGCCCTCATCTATGTCGTTTATGTAGATTGTGAACAGCAGGGGGCCCAACACTGACCCCTGTGGAACACCGCTCGTAACGCTTCCCCACTCTGATTTCTCCCCATTTATGCAAACTCTCTGCTGCCTATTTGTCAACCATGCCTCTATCCAGGAAAAAATTTCTCCTCCTATTCCATGTGCTTTAATTTTCCTCAATAGTCTCTGATGTGGGACCCTGTCAAAAGCCTTACTGAAGTCCATATACACAATATCATATTCATTACCATGATCTACCTCCTCAAATACCTTAGTGAAAAAAGTTAATAAATTCGTAAGGCAGGAACGCCCCTTTGTAAAACCATGCTGAGATTCGTTGATTAATTTATGCTTTTCAAGGTGGCTACGAACTGCCTCGGCAATTATTGATTCCATAAATTTTCCCACTATGGAGGTTAGGCTTATTGGTCTATAGTTCGAAGCTAAGGACCTGTCACCTGTTTTGAAAATAGGTATCACATTTGCCATTTTCCACTTATCTGGCACCATGCCCGTTTGTAGTGATATGTTGAAAAGATTAGCCAAAGGTGTGCTAAGCTCCTCTTTACATTCCTTTAGAACCCTTGCATACAGTTCATCAGGGCCTGGGGATTTGTTAGGTTTTAATTTATCTATTTGCCTAAGGACCATGTCACTTGTGACCCTAATCGTGCACAGTTTATTCTCGTCCTGTTCTACATAATTTATTATTACTGGAATATCGCTGGTATCCTCCTGTGTAAAAACTGAGAGGAAGTATGTGTTACAAATTCTACACATTTCCTTATCACTGTCAGTGAGCTGACCCGAGGAACTTTTGAGTGGGCCTATCTTGTCCCTGATCTTACTTCTGTATACCTGAAAGAATCCTTTTGGGTTAGTCTTCGATTCTCTTGCAACTTTAACCTCATAATCTCTTTTTGCTTTTCTAATTCCCTTTTTTATTTCTCTCTTTAACTGAATATATCGATTTCTTGATTGCCCCTCTCCTCTTTTGATTTGCCTATATATGCCTCTCTTTTGACCAATCAGATATTTTAATCTATTGTTCATCCATTTAGGATCATTTTTGTTTGATCTGATTTCCCTATTTGGAACATAATTTGACTGAGCAGCTAGAACTATGCCCTGGAAAGCATCATATCGGCAACCATCACCACCTACCTGACCCTTAGTCAGGTCATTCCAGTTCAGCCCACCTAAGTAATTTTTGAGGTTGGACAAATATAGACTGGAAAGAGGCAGCTTGTTTCAGTGTTCACTCTCTGTAATGTGCTTTGTGTAGTATAACAGGAGAGACTATGTGATGGCAGGATTTACTGTTATCATGAGGATTCTTGCTAAGACTTCAGAGATGGTGAAGCTGCCGTTGTTTTGTTTAATTGTATTCGAAACAGCGATCAGTGCTGATTCCCTGATTCTCCACACTATACCCTGTGGGGGCTGTGACAAGATTTACGTAGGTGAAACAGCAAGAAACCTCGACACCCGCCTCAATGAACACATTTACGCATGTAGGAAATATTACTTGAACAACGCCTGTGTACAACACCGTAATTCTACCAATCATCTCATGAAATTCAGAGACGCCCAATTAGTGATCAAAGAAACTAATTTCCGCAGACGCAAGTGCCTCGAATCAGCACTGATCGCTGTTTCGAATACAATTAAACAAA
>NC_091293.1:6968450-7013450 GCF_038502225.1 Cherax quadricarinatus
GGGTCTTCTCTCCTTCAAGGTCGTTAGGTTTAACTTCACTCTCCTTTTCCAAACCTCTGGGCTCCATCGTATTCTCACCTAACTGTACTCACCTAAATATGGTTGCAAGGGTTGAGTCTTAGCTCTTGGTCCCGCCTCTTCACTGGTCGCTACTAGGTCACTTTCAACCTGCTCCATGAGCTTTATCATGCCTCTTCTTAAAGCTAGGTATGGATCCTGCCTCCACTATATCACTCTCCAGATTGTTCCTCTTACTGACAACTCCATGACTTAAGAAATATTTCCTAACATCCCTGTGACTCATCTGAGTCTTCAACTTCCAAATGTGACTCCTTGTTGCTGTGTCAAATCTCTGAAACATCCTGTCTCTCTCCACTTTGTCAATTTCTCTCAGTATTTTATATGTCGTCATTATGTCCTCCCTATCCCTCCTGTCCTGCAGTGTCGTTAGGTCGATTTTTCTTAACTTCTTCTCGTAGGACATGCCTCTTAGCTCTGGGAATAGTCTCTTTCTCTAATTTCTTGACGTGCTTGACTAAGTGTGGGTTCCAAACTGGTATGGCCCTGACGTACACGGTGTATAGATTCTTGAACGATTCCTTACTGAGATGTCGAAACGCTATTCTTAGGTTTGCCTGGCGCCTATATGACGCAGGAGTTATTTGGTTGATGTGCGCCTCTGGAGATGTGCTCGGTATGATACTCACCCCAAGATCCTTTTCCTTGAATGAGGTTTCTAATCTTTGGCCTCCTAGTCTGTATTCTGCGGTCTTCTTTGCCCTTCCTCGATCTTCATGACTTTGCACTTGGTGGGGTTAAACTTCAGGGGTCAGTTGCTGGACCAGGTTTGCAGCCTGTCCGGATCCCTTTGTAGTCCTGCCTGATCTAGTATCGTATGTCCTAGATCTGCTGCAGCATATTCTACGATAAGTCTGAATTATGTTGCGTTCTAAAACAACATCTGTTAAGGCTTTAAAAAGCACTTCCTAAAATAATCAGCCTTGCATGTGCTGCTGATATCATGCAGATAATCCGTACCTCGGGTAGTAAGGTCGAAGTTAAATTCAAGTCATGTTTCTTTTCCGACCTCTCATTTTAAACTCTATCAGGTTTTCTCTAACTCTCTCCAATTTTCCTGACAGTGTATGTCTGATTTGTGCTTAACACAAAAGGATATACCTAATAATTCCTCTGGTATGTTATTTACTTTGAAAAGTAAGTATAACGGTCCCAGTACCAAACCTTGTGGAATCTCGCTCATTACCCTTGCCAACCTGATATTTCCTTCCTTACATTTACCCTTTGTCGGCTTTTTCTATTATTCATCGGCCTACTGGAGTACTTGTCATTTTGCACATGCCAGTTCCATTAGAAGTCTTGATTATGGATCACGCTCCGGTGCTCTATGGTTTTGCTTTTTCTTTTACTCTGGCGTCTCTGGAACTCTTCTTGTGCTTTCTGTTGTCAGTCTTGTATGAGTACGAGTCTTTCTGTGGCCGTCGATCACTTTTCATGGAGGTATTTCACCATTTCCTGAGTTAATTTGCCATCAAGTTCCCCATTCCACTGTACTCCAGCCCAAAAATATCTCTCATTCCTACATTGTTTCCTCTTTTGTAGTCTGGCTTCCCAGTATAATTTATTTGGCTCACTAGGATCCCTATTACATGTTGGTTAATTTTTTTTCCTTGACTATCTACATTATTTTGTTCTTCATATCTCTGGACGTTTTTGGGGGGCTCCGGTTGTCTCAGTCTTTTCTCTCTGTTACTGACGCTCCTAATGGTCATTAGATTCTCATTCTGTCTACAGTCATGCTGTACTGCTTTCTCAAAAATGGTTGTTTTTGCTCTGTTGTTGGCCTCGTACTTTTGTCTAAGTCTCTTGCTATTGGGTATCGAGCTGTAAATTACAATAACTAATATTTAAGGTTCTGTACTTGTTAGTGAGCCTATTACTTAGCCCTCAACCTCACCACTGTTAAGCTATGGTTATCTATTCCTTGTCTAATTTATTCTAGTTAAAGATTAGTATTGAGGTGTGTGTTCATGGAGTCACTGCTTTTATGAAGCTGGACGACGGGACTTCGACTGCTGTCTCTCTCTCTCTCTCTCTCTCTCTCTCTCTCTCTCTCTCTCTCTCTCTCTCTCTCTCTCTCTCTCTCTCTCTCTTATTGCACTGGTCAACAACCAAAATGCTTCAGAGACCAGAGTAGCAATTTCCAACTAATTTTAGGTCACTGATAATGAATAACATCGTTAAAATTGTTTGTTAGCTCTACTTTTCAATATAGACCTACGTGTCACAACAGGTTCCAACAGGCTTGTGGCAGTGTGTTTCTTACCACACTCACAGTCTCACTGACCTTCATTATTGTTCCAACAGGAATAGAAGGTGGTTGTGATGTGCAAGTTTATATTTTGAGGTGAAATGTAGGTAATTTTCTTAGCCAAACACTTTTTAACTTATAATAAATTTTCACTGAGCAAGCTATTGATATGGATGTGAGGCATATTATATTAGTTTCAGTTTCCTACTAAATGATATAAATACTTCTGCTTAGCTGTCATGCTCTGTATTATAACGATAAATCAATGAATAAATTTTCTGGTTGTTGCTCTTGTGATTTGCTTGCAGGGCGGATACACCAAGTACTGCAGCTTTTTATGTGATTGGGACAGCCGTGCAAGAGGTTCCTACTACATCAGGAGAGACTGGCTTCCTCGTCAATCATTGGAGCCTGGGGTGAAAAATGTTCAACATCCATCTCTCACTGAGCCAAACAAAATTTTGCTACCGCCACTACACACAAAATTGGGGCTTATGATAAACTTTGTAAAAGCTATAGACAAATCCGGTCAGGGATTCAAGTATTTAACATCAAAATTTCCCTCACTGAGCGATGCTAAGATAAGAGAGAGAGTCTTCAATGGTCCTCAGATACGAGAGCTTCATGAATCAGACATTCATGAGGAGGAGAAAGCTGGTTGGGAAGCAATCAAGTTAGTGGCGAATAGATTTCTCGGAAACAGAAGGGAAGGCAACTATGAAGAATTGATGGAAAACCTCATCGAGGCTTACAAGAACATGGGATGTAACATGTCACTTAAAATCCACTTTTTGACTCACATTTAGACTTTTCTCTAGCAAACTGTGGGGCAGTTAGGGACGAACATGGTGAAAAGTTTCACCAAGATATTTCAGCCATGAAAAAATGGTACCAGGGCAAACGGGGCCCAAGAATGCTTGCAGACTATTTCTGGACATTGGCAAGAGATGATTCTTCAGCCCACTATAAGCGTCAAGCAAAAAGGCAGAGAGTAGGTACGGATTAGAGTTTAAAACATACTGACACATACTGTACGTTATAATAAAATAATCAAATATTACATGTCTTGTATCTTTAAACCTTACAGCAAATAAGCATTTTTCAAGGTGATATTTAGTTTCAGGACATGAAAATACATAAAAATTAACTAATCTCATTTAAGAAGCATACAACTTTTCAAAAATTGTTGACCAGTGTTATGTTATAACCCTCAGGAAATGATGCAGTCGTTATTATTCCAATGAGATCAGTTTCTCTAATAATTATCATTATTATTATTATTCTCATCCAGGTACATTCATGTAGTGATTAGGAAGATGAGTTTGTATCTTTTGGAACTTCCTCCTATCTGAATGCGATTGGTTTCATTACCTTCTGTATTTTCATTCCGGTCGGGCCTTTCGTACGCACTCAGACATCTGAGAAGGGTGTTCAAGCAACAAAGGAAAACCCGAAGGCAGGTTCCTCTGCAAACAACTGCATAACACCACACAACATGCTCCACTGCCCACCCTTGCATCACCTCAGAGCAGGTTCTAACACAAACACCTGCTAATTCAGTAAAGTATACCAGGGAACCTAGGGTCACATAACCCATGCATCGAGATCAAATCCCGTAGGGAATTCCGGGTAAAATTAATTTCACTTCATTGAATAATGACAGCCGAGAGAACGGCTGAGCCGGTGAAAAATGGTGGCACTCAGAAGGGTAGGCGGGTAAAATATGCAAGCCTTGAAATATTCAACTAGTAAAGTATATCTTTGCTGGAATGTTTGGAAGAGTGCACACACACACACACACACACACACACACACACACCTCTTTCTCTCCACTTCCGTCTCTCCCACTATCACTCGATTCCTACCTGTTTCACACACACACACACACACATACACACGCACTCTACCCCCCCCTTCCCACTCTCTCTCCACTTCTCCTTCTCTCTGTCCCTCTCCCCATCTCTCTCCCCCTTACAACCCTCCCACCCCTATGTACACTCCCTCTCCCTCTATTCCCCTTCCCACTCTCCTCTCTTTCACTCTGTCCCCCTCCCTCCCTCCCCTTTATAGCTCCTCCACCACCCCCTCACACACACACACACACACACACATGCACGCAAACAGCACAAACATGCACACACACTACAACACCTAACCCATATAAAATGGTTTTTCAGAAGGAAAGTTGATGGCTCAGTGATCAGAGGAAGATGGTTCTGGTAAAGAAGAATGGATGGAAGAGCAATGTAAGTGGATGGAACAAGGGTGGGAGAGCAAACTAGTGAGCTTTCTGCAAAAATAGAGAAGAAGATGGAGGCGAAGATGAAGAAATGGGAGACACAAGCCAAAGCCACAGAAGCCAGGATATGGGTCCTAGAATATGAGGAAATTGCCTGAAGCGAGTCACAGGGGTATTGCCCAGAGGAGACAAAGCATCTGAAGCAGGTACACAAGGAGCCCAATGGAAAGGAAGGAAACATAACTTATGCTAAGGTCCTATCGGTTTGCTAAGCAGAGCTGAGGAATGAAGGGAAAGAGATGCTGGGAGCAGGGATAACAGTAAGGGAAGGGGAGAAGGTAGAGAGGGGGGATAGGCTCCATGTAAAGGCACGACCATGCCACCAAGAGATACAGGGAAAATTAAGGGAGGCAATGGCCATGTACAAACAGGACCCAGAAACACAGAGGGAAAGGCAATGGGAGGAGGAGGAGAGATAAAAGTCAGTGTTTATTCAGGGGCTTCAGGAGACCAAGAGGAAGACACACAATGAAAGATAGCAGGAAGAAAAACAGGAGATTGAAAACATCATCAGAGAAATAGACAATGAGGACATGACTGAGATAGTAAATTTTCAGAGAATTGGGGGGCTACTGAAGGGGAGAAATTGGTCAGTCAAAATGATTTTCATGACAGAAACGGTGCAGACCAGGATCCTGCAAGAGAAACCATGGCTGAAGGAATCATTACCCTACAAGAGGGTGTTCCTAGACTGAGACAAAACAAGAACAGAATGACAGCAGCTGAGGGAGAGGACACTGAAACGAAAGGGGATAGGAAGAGAGACGAGGACAGAGTCAGCACACGACAACCGGAGTAAGGCAGAGCAACAAGCACAAGCACACACAGAACCATCCCTAGAACCCCACAACCATTACAGCCTGCACCCCATACTAGGCTGTAGAATCCCACAGCACACTGCCAGGTCCCCCACCCTCACAGGAGAAGGAAACTGAAGGTATGGTACACCAACACTGATGGAATAGCAAATAAGTGGGAGGAGTGGCACAAAAGAGTCAAAGAGGCATCACCAGACATCATAGCTCTCACAGAAACTATACTCATGGGAAGCATAACAGATACAATTATTCCAATGGGATATCAGATCCTGAGGAAAGACAGAGGGAACAGACGGGGTAGAGGAGTGGCACTGCTCATCAAAAACCAATAGAATTTTGATGAGCTGGAGAGAGACAGAGAAGAAGCAAGAGACTGCATAATAGGATCACTTCAGTCTGGAGGTCTCAAGGTGGTAATTGCAGTGATTTAAAATCCACCACAGAACACCAGGAGGCCGAGGCAAGAGTATGATGACAGTAATAGAGCTATGGTTGACACACTAGCATAAGTGGCCAGAAAGGCTCATGTGAGCTGGGCAAAGCTGCTGATTATGGATGACTTTAATCACAAGGAACTCGACTGGGAGAACCTGGAACCACATGGGGGCCCAGAAACGTGGAGGGCTAAGATGATGGAGGTGGTACAAGAAAATATCATCTACCAACACGTAAGGGACACTACGAGAGAGAGAGGAGAGGATGAACCTGCAAGACTGGACCTAGTATTCACCTTAAGTAGTGCAGATATTGAGGACATCACATATGAAAGACATAGTTGAGTTACACGTGGATAGGGAAGCAGGACGGGTAAGACGAATGAAGCCAAACTACTAGAGAAGGAACTACGCAGGCATGAAGAATTTACTGCATGGGGTTCTGGTTCAGTGGGGCAGAGAACTGGCAGGGAAGTCAGTAAATGAGATGATGGAATACGTGACAACAGTATGCAAGAAAGCTGAGGAGAGGTTTATACCAAAATATAACAGAAATAACGAGAAAGCAAGGATGAGCCCTTGGTTCACCCAAAGGTGTAGAGAGGTCAAAACCAAGTGTGCTAGAGAATGGAAGAAATATAGAAGAAAAAGGACCCAGGAGAATAAGGAGAGCAGTCGCAGAGTCAGAAATGACTATGCACAGATAAGAAGGGAGGCCCAACGACAATACGAAAATGACGTAGCAGTGAAAGCGAAATCTGACCCGAAGTTGTTATACAGCCACATCAGAAGGAAAACAACAGTCAAGGATCAGGTACTCAGGCTGAGGAAGGAAGGAGAGATCACAAGAAATGACTGCAAAGTATGTGAGGAGCTCAACATGAGATTCAAAGAAGAGCTCACAGAGGAGACAGAATGGACTCCAGGAAGACAAAGAGGTGGGATGCACCATCAACTGATGGACACAATACATACAACCGATGAAGAATTGAAGAGGCTGCTAAGCGAGCTACATAGTTCACAGACGATGGGGCCAGATAGCATCTCTCCATGGGTCCTGAGAGAGGGAGCAGAGGCGCTGCATGTACCACTAACAACAATCTTCAACACATCTACTGAAACAGGCGACTACCTGTGGTATGGATAACAGCAAATGTAGTCTCAATTTTTGAAAATGGGGACAGACACGAAGAATTAAATTACAAACAGGTATCACCGACGATTATCTGGAGAAGAGTGGTGGAGCTTATCAGCTACAGCTAGCACGGTTTCCAGGACGGGAAATCCTGTGCTACAAACCTACTGGAGTTTTATGAAAGGGTGACAGCAGTGGGGCAAGAGAGAGAGGGATGTGAGTAGATTACGTTTTCTTGGACTGTAAGAAGGCGTTTGACACAGTTCCACACAAGAGATTAGTGCAAAGGCTGGAGGATCAGGCAGGGATAACAGGTAAGGCACTGCAATGGATCAGGGAATAACTGTAAAGAAGACAACAGCGAGTCATGGTACCTGGCTAGGTGTCAGAGTGGGCGCCTTTGACGAGTGGGGTTCCATAGGGGTCAGTCCTAGAACCGGTGCTGTTTCTGGTATTAGTGAACGACATGACGGAAGGAATAGACTCCGAAGTGTCCTTGCTTGCAGATAATGTGAAGTTGATAAGAATTCAATCGGACGAGGACCAGACAGAACTACAAAGGGATCTGGACAGGCTGCAGGCATGGTCCAGCAACTGGTTCCTGAAGTACAACCCCACCAAATGCAAAGTCTTGAAGATTGGGGAAGGGCAAAGAAGACTGCAGAAGGAGTACAGTCTAGGGGGCCAGAGACTACAAACTTCTCTCAAGGAAAAGGATCTTGGGGTGAGTATAACATCAGGCACATCTGAGGCGCACATCAACCAAATAACTTCTGCAGCATACGGGTGCCTAGAACTGTTCAGGACCGTGAACACCATGTACGTTAGGCCTGTATTGGAATATGCAGCACTAGCTTGGAACCCTCACCTAGCCAAGCACGTAAGGAGAGTAGGAAAGTGCAAAGGTTTGCAACAAGACAAGTCCCGAAGCTAAGGTGCATGGTCTACGAGAAGACGTTTTTTCTTTTTTTTAAAGGAAATCGACCTGACGACCCTGGAGAACAGGAAAGACAGTGGGAATAAGATAACGACATATAAAATGCTGAGAGGAATCGACAAGATGGACAGAGATAGGATGTTCCAGAGATGGTATACGGCAACAAGGAGTCACAGTTGGAAGTTAAGACTCAGATGAATCACAAGGATGCTAGGAAGTACTTCTTCAGTCACAGAGTTGTCAGGAAGTGGAATAGTATGGAAAGTGATGTAGTGGAGGCAGGATCCATACAGAGCTTTAAGAAGAGGAATGATAAAGCTCATGGAGCAGGAAGAGTGATCTAGTAGCGACCAGTGAAGTGGCGGGCCAAGAGCTGTGAATCGACTCCTGCAACTACAACTATGTGAGTACAACTAGGTGAGTACACCCACACATGAATAAAAACTGCAATAAAGGATGTCTGAACACATTCACTGCCGCTGTACTCCCTTTTTTCATTCTGATATCCAATCCCTCATTATCTTTTTTTTTCTTTCCCTAATCACCTTGCTCTTTCTAATGTTCACTTTTAATTTCCTTCTATATATCCTCCCAGATTCGTCCACCAATCTTTGATATTCAGAATTTCCCAAAACCACTGAGTCATCGGCAAAAAGCAATTATGACAACTTCCACTTGTATTAGATTCTTAAACTTGATTCTCACTCCTCTCTCCATCAACCTAGCATTCATTTATTTTACAATCCCATCTATAGATATGTTTAGCAACCATGGTAGCGTCACGCCTCCCTGTCTAAGGTCAACTTTTATTGAAAAGTATATCCCCCCTCACTCTTACATTTTTCTAGTCTTAGCCTCACTCTCCTCATAAAAAGTTTTAACCGCTTTAAGACACACACACACACACACACACACACACACACACACACACACACACACACACACACACACACACACGCACACACACACACATTTTATATATATATATATATATATATATATATATATATATATATATATATATATATATATATATATATATATATATATATATATATATATATATGACTGCACCAAGCAGAAACAAGCGGGTATATACAGAAAAAGATCCCAGTCGGCAGGACTCGATACTGCTGCTGAGACTGTCAAGATTCCCAGGCAGCGCTCAGCTTATGTGGCATTTGTGGTTGAGTGGGAATCTTGAGCATCTTAGCAGCAGTATTAAGTCCTGATGACTGCGATCTTTCTCTGTATATACCCGCTTGTTTCTGCGTGGCACATTGACATAAAAATCGCTTGCGAGATCAGAACATACAGGAGGATACTGAAATAGCTTGAATCCATGCTTGATGCTGACTGACGTGCCCGGGCCGGGAAAGAAACATGGCTTGTGAACCAGGCTGCCCAGCTTACATGGCATTTGTGGCTGAGTGGCTAATAATTTCCCAAAAATCATTCCGAACCTAACGAAAAAATACATTTCATTGTGTTTGGTTATTAAATTATTGTAAACTTATCTAAAATATATTTAGTTGGATTAGGCTCAATTAAATTGCGCTTATTATAATAAGGTTAGGTAAGTTTTTTAAGATTCTTTTGGTATAAAAAAAAAAAAATTATTAATTTTTACATTAACATGAATGAGAAAAATATATCTTGAAACGTATAAGAGAAAATGTTACAAAGGACTTAATTTTAAATGAATTCCTGAAAATTGACCAGTTTTACCTATTCGACACGACAATATATATATATATATATATATATATATATATATATATATATATATATATATATATATATATATATATGTATATATATATATATACAAAGCAGGAAGATGGACGAGAGTCTCGAATCGCTGTCCATAAATTTAGAGTCCTAAGCTGTACCATCTAGGCTAACCCAGGCCTCTTATAGGAAGGATTCGAATTTAATACTTATTGTATCACATTCTGTCAGAGGCACCATCTGTAACCTAACTGAACTCCTTCCCTTTGCCCAGGAACTTTAACAGTAGATCTATTTTTTTCCCCTTGAAGACCACAATGTCCATGAATTCATCATCAAAATGTCATAAACAACTTAGGTACAACCTTCTAGTACTGGGTAGGGCCTCTCTTTACCCCCAGAACAACCTGTATTCTTGTTGGCATGGATTCAACAAGGTGCTGGAAACATTCCTTAGAGATCCTGGTCCCTGTTGACATGAGATGATCAAGCAGTTGCTGCACAAATGTCACCTGCACATTCCTGCTGCGAATCCAAAGGTTTACATTCCCAAAGGTTACATTCCCAAAGGTTACAATCCCAAAGGTTTACATTAAATTCTTACCCTATCATCTGCATGCTGCGGTAGAAATCGCAATTCATAATAACACTGATAACATTGAGTGCTAACACTGAGAAAAGAAGGTGGAACACCGAGAAAATAACTGAAATGGTGTGTTTCTTAATGAGCAAGTGCCAGAACCAGAGACGGAAAAGAGGATAAACTAAATGAGACTATCAAGCACTGAAACAAGTAATGAGGAAGTGAGGGGAAATTCTGATTGAACCTGACACATCAAAGGCATTTATTCAAGATGGAATATAACTAATAGTTTTTCGAGAAGAGGGTTGACATGTTGTGCAACTCCCTCATTCAAGGCTTTAAGAAATCGTTAATAACTGGTGATGTGCTACACGACTGGAAGATAACAAACACATAGACTGTATTCTGTAAATGTGACAAGCAGGAGGCCCTGAACTAGATACCGGTGACCCTAACGAGTGCAACTTGCAAATTACTGGTGGAGATTGAGTGACTATCTCGTTAAATATCCAGGAACCAATAGGCTTGCTCACACATCACGAGCATGGAATCATAAATGAATAGCTGTTTCTTATTAATCTCTTAGGGAACGTGAAAGATTAAACAGAGGGCTAGTAGCAAAGAGAGCTTTGAATACATTGTAATATTTTCTTGAATCAAAAATTTTTTTATATGCTATACCACATCAAAGGTTACTTTGTAGACTGGAGAAACATACCATGGTAAACTGAGTAATATTTTCATGCATAGGCGAATACAAGGAAAAAAAATACAGTAGAGTATCAGTAAAAGATGAAACATTAAGATGGAAGAGTTGAATGTCAAAATAATGCTATTGTATATAATTTTGACTACAAGAAATGACGTCTGCATATCCATGTTTGTGGACGGTGCTAAAATAATAAGGAAGGAAGGTTGCGTGTAAATTTAGGCACTCACAAGAATCGTTGAATAAATTATTTTTTAGAGTTTAACTGAGCAAAATCGTTACGAGGAGGCTGATGCCAGAAATTTATCTGATAAGAAGAGAATGGGGAAAACGCTTGCAAGCTGTTTTAAAACAAGTATTAGGCCTAACTAGTACCCAAAAACTGTCTCCCGAAGGAGACTGCGAGATCATTTACTCCTTTAAGATACTGAATGACTGCACACTCAAACATTAAAAACTATTTGAAATGCTGAATGAACCCATTAGTAGTAACAATGGAATGTACCTACGAGGCAGAAGGGCAGTTATTCAACATTCCACAAGTACAGGATTCAACGATACATCGTGTCCTAGAGGGTGGAGATACCAGAGCCTTCACGACCTCGTGCCAAATATAAATCAATCCGTCAATATCGCTGGGTGGGAACAAATTGTTTATAATTCAGATAACGTGATATGTTATAATGACCAGCCAAGCCACTAAACCCACGCGGACTGTCATATACATTAGTGATTAGTAGCAATGGTAGAATTACCGACAATTAGTTAGGTAAAAGGACACACTTGCAACTAATGTGACGTTTTATAGCTGCAACTTTTCCTTCTCCAGGAGCTTTGTCAAGCTCATCACAACAACAAAAATGTCACATTAGTTGCATCAGGGTCCTTTTACCTAACATGGTCCTCAGACAAATAGAGAAACTAAAACCTAACAAATACCCAGGCCATGACAAAACTGTTTGCAAGGTTGTTAAAGGAATGTAAAGAGGAACTTAGCATGCCTTTGGCTAATCTTTTTACCTATCACTACAAACTGGCATAGTGCCTGATAAGTGGAAAATGGCAAATGTAATACCTATTTACAAGGCAGGTGACAGGTCCTTAGCTTCGAACTATAGACCAATAAGCCTTACCTCCATAGTGGGAAAATTTATGGAATCAATAATTGCCGAAGCAATTCATAGCCATCTTGATAGGCACAGATTGATTAGTGAATCTCAACACGGTTTTACAAAGGGGCATTCCTGTCTTACGAATATACTAACTTTTTTCACTAAGGTGTTTGAGGAGGTAGATCATGGTAATGAATACGATATTGTGTATATGGACTTCAGTAAGGTTTTCGATAGAGTTCCACACCAGAAGCTATTGAGGAAACTTAAGGAACACGGAATAGGAGGAGAATTTTTTTCCTGGGTAGAGGCATGGCTGACAAATAGGCAGCAGAGAGTTTGCATAAATGGGGAGAAATCAGAATGGGGGCACGTCACAAGCGGTGTTCCTCAGGGGTCAGTGCTGGGCCCGTTGTTGTTCCCAATTTACATAAACGACATAGATGATGGAATAAATAGCGACATAAGTAAATCTGCTGATGACACCAAAATAGGCCGTCCAATTCATTCTAATGAAAACACTAGAGCACTCCAGGATGATTTGAATAAACTGATGCAATGGTCGGAGAAGTGGCAGATGAAGTTTAATATTGACAAATGCAAAGTTCTAAATGTTCGACAGGAAAATAACCATGCCACATATAAACTAAATAATGTAGATCTTAATACTACTGATTGCGAAAAGGATTTAGGAGTTCTGGTTAGCAGTAGTCTAAAACCAAGACAACAGTGCATTAGTGCTCGCAATAAAGCTAACAGAATTCTTGTCTTCATATCTAGAAGTATAAATAATAGAAGTCCTAAGGTTGTTCTTCAACTCTATATATCCTTGGTTGGGCCTCATTTAGACTATGCTGCTCAGTTCTGGTCACTGTATTACAGAATGGATATAAATGCTCTGGAAAACGTACAGAGGAGGATGACAAAGATGATCACATGTATCAGAAATCTTCCCTATGAGGATAGACTAAGGGCCCTGAATATGCACTCTCTCGAAAGGCGTAGAATTAGGGGGGATATGATCGAGGTGTATAAATGGAAAACAGGAATAAATAAAGGAGAAGTAAATAGCGTGCTGAAAATTTCCAGCCAAGACAGGACTCGCAGCAATGGTTTCAAGTTGGAAAAATTCAGATTCAGGAAGGATATAGGAAAGCACTGGTTTGGTAATAGAGTTGTGGATGAGTGGAACAAACTCCCGAGTACAGTTATTGAGGCTAAAACGTTGTGTAGTTTTAAAAATAGGTTAGATAAATACATGAGCGGTTGTGGGTGGGTGTGAGTTGGGCCTGACTAGCTTGTGCTGCTGGGTCTGGTGCCGTACTCCTTCCTTGAGTGGAGGTGACCAGACTGGGTGGGTCATTGGGCTAATCCGGGGGGGGGGACATGGACCTGCTCCGCATGGGTCAGTAGGCCTGTTGTAGTGTTCCTTCTTTTTTATAACATGTTTACCGATTGTAGCAGGACGATAAAGTGATCAGACAACCAAGCCAGTGTTAGCAGTCATAGCAGAAGTAAATGATTGTGACAGACACAACAGAACTGGTGGTAACCAGAGGTATAACACTGTTATACACACAGCTCTGTGAGTTCCACTGGAGTAACACTAGTACTTTAACATAGAAAAAGTACTAATTTACTAGAAGAAGTTGTAATCACGTCCTCCAACAAGTTCCTTCTCTCCTGTAAATTTCATGCTGTTTTTTTTTTTTTTTTTTTGTCAGTATGGAAGGGTACATTTGTCTCCCTGTTTTCACGCCGACAGTGGCAAGAGGAAATGGAGATAAGAGAGAGAGAGAGACTTCTGCTTCTGCTTTACTGTCATTGAGTCGTACAACTGAATATTATAAACAACCCTTAATCTATGTAGTAGTATAGTGAATATGATAATGGTATACAGTACCGACAAGTTGATGAGTAAGGCACATGTGCAACAGTTAGGTAACTTTATTCCGAAACGTTTCAGCTACACAGTAGGCTTTTTCAGTCGAGTACTGAGGAGGCACCAAACGCAGTAGAGATGTATAGACTATGTAATCAGTCCATCTTTCTCCATCTGCTGCCTCCTCTGTACTCAGCTGAAGAAACCTACTGGGTGAAACGTTTCTGAATATTCTACCTAACTGTTGCACATGTGTCTTAGTAGTAGTAAGCGCTTCTCTGCAGATAACTTAGGTGTGTACTTCCAAGTCCTCACATAATGATCTGTATTTCCCTTGTACATAAGCAGAAAAGCATCAGCATAAGAAGCTACTCTTGTAAACATTTAGCTGGTTTTAAGGAATCTTGATCATGGCTAATTCGTATGTACGACTCGTTCTTAGGAAAGCAGTTTCACATGCACCAGCAAAATATTAAGTAGCTTGTAGTACTGCGTTGAACAAACTTCAAAGTGCTGCACAAAACTGCAATAGCTCGCTCCATGCAGATCAAGGGACGGAGGATCCACATTTAAAAGCTCTCTTCAACGTGAGGTCAGGAGGATCCGCCACCCTGTTCAGTGACGTGTTACTATACATGTGTTATCACATCACCACACATCATTATATACTCTTACACATCACCAGATAACAGGCACACTTCACCTCACATCACTACGCTTCACTATATCTCCCTGCACATCACTACACCTTAATAAACATCTCCACTCGTCTCCTGACAACATTAAGCATCATCACACACCACCAAATTCAACTCTGCCAGAAACGGCTCTGACAGCAGCACAGTCTAATCACCCACCAGCAACCAAAGTGTCCCTGTACTTTACTATTTAGCTAAAGCTGGGGTGTGGCTCCAAAACGACCCTGTTTTTCTAGACACCACTGCTATTCCACCCATCTCCTGCCAGGCACCTGTGACCCAGCCCTACTCTACTGACTCTGCTGCCAACAGCACATCTCGCTCCAGCACAAACCCCTGCAGTACCTCTGCACATCTCGCTCCAGAGTGGTCGGGCCACTCACCTCTCATACCCCACCTCCTGTTCCATCCTCCCAACCTCTTCCAATTTTCCATCCGTCCCCTCCCTCTTCCTTTCCATTCTCACCTATCCTCACGTCAGAACCTGGAACCTCGAATATCACCGCACACCACCAAATATCATCACACCACCAAACATCATCGCACACCACCAAACATCATCCCACACCACCAAACATCACCACACATCAACACACCACCAAACATCACACACAACCAAACATCACCACACACACAACCAAACATCACACACCACCAAACATCATCACACCATCAAACATCACCAGATCTCACCTGAAATACACACAGGCCAAAAAAGAGAGAGAATTATTACTGTTATTTAAATGACCTTAAAGTTTGCCACATAGTTGCGTATTAAATTTGCATACATTTACACCGCATCTTTCCTCTCCTTCGTTACCTGAACCCTCCAGAGGATATTGTGTAACTGTTGTGAAACGCTGCAGCCTCGATCCTCCTTCCGGGTATTAATCCCATGACCTCTGAGACTTGAGCTGTGAGTGTGACCACCTGTCTATGCTAGGCGACACAGTGCTGTATCACCCATTCGGGTTTAACGGTTTTTTTTAATAGGATATGATGTAGAGGTTATCCATGCTTGTCTGTTTTGAAGAGGTTTTTTTAGGTATGATTGGGATCTCGTACGTGGATTGTTTTTATTTCTGGTTCATTACTGAGAATTGTCTTAGTGTGGGTACGAGTATAAGAGGTTCATTCCACACATCATTAATCTCAAAGGTTCACTCTTCACATCATGAACCTCAAAGGTTCACTGTACACCTCATGATCCTCAAAGGTTCACTCTACACCTCATAAACCTCAAAGGTTCACTCTACACCTCATGAACCTCAAAGGTTCACTCTACACCTCATGATCCTCAAAGGTTCACTTTACACCTCATGATCCTCAAAGGTTCACTCTACACCTCATAAACCTCAAAGGTTCACTCTACACCTCATGATCCTCAAAGGTTCACTCTACACCTCATGATCCTCAATGGTTCACTCTACACCTCATGAACCTCAATGGTTCACTGCACACCTCATGATCCTCAAAGGTTCACTCTACACCTCATGATCCTCAAATGTTCTCTCTACACCTCATGATCCTCAAAGGTTCACTCTACACCTCATGATCCTCAAAGGTTCACTCTACACCTCATGATCCTCAATGGTTCACTCTACACCTCATGAACCTCAATGGTTCACTGCACACCTCATGATCCTCAAAGGTTCACTCTACACCTCATGATCCTCAAATGTTCTCTCTACACCTCATGATCCTCAACGGTTCACTCTACACCTCATGATCCTCAAAGGTTCACTCTACACCTCATGATCCTCAATGGTTCACTCTACACCTCATGAACCTCAATGGTTCACTGTACACCTCATGATCCTCAAAGGTTCACTCTACACCTCATGATCCTCAAAGGTTCACTCTGCACCTCATGATCCTCAATGGTTCACTGTACACCTCATGATCCTCAAAGGTTCACTGTACACCTCATGATCCTCAAAGGTTCACTCTACACCTCATGATCCTCAAAGGTTCACTGTACACCTCATGATCCTCAAAGGTTCTCTCTACACCTCATGATCCTCAAAGGTTCACTCTACACCTCATGATCCTCAAAGGTTCACTCTACACCTCATGATCCTCAAAGGTTCACTCTACACCTCATGATCCTCAAAGGTTCACTGTACACCTCATGATCCTCAAAGGTTCACTGTACACCTCATGATCCTCAAAGGTTCACTCTACACCTCATGATCCTCAAAGGTTCACTGTACACCTCATGATCCTCAAAGGTTCTCTCTACACCTCATGATCCTCAAAGGTTCACTCTACACCTCATGATCCTCAAAGGTTCACTCTACACCTCATGATCCTCAAAGGTTCACTCTACACCTCATGATCCTCAAAGGTTCACTGTACACCTCATGATCCTCAAAGGTTCACTCTACACCTCATGATCCTCAAAGGTTCACTCTACACCTCATGATCCTCAAAGGTTCTCTCTACACCTCATGATCCTCAAAGGTTCACTGTACACCTCATGATCCTCAAAGGTTCACTGTACACCTCATGATCCTCAAAGGTTCACTCTACACCTCATGATCCTCAAAGGTTCACTGTACACCTCATGATCCTCAAAGGTTCACTCTACACCTCATGATCTTCAAAGGTTCACTCTACACCTCACTAACCACTACATTGTCACTATACACTCTCTCATCATCCTCATCTTGGAATGAACTGGTGAAGTCACAAGTGGGCGAAACATCTAAAGAAAAAGCCTCAACCAAGACTTACGAATTAAATGACGTTTCGACCATCCTTCACAATTACTGGTCCAAGATGGACCGAAAAGTGGCCGAGGTCATTTCCAGTTTCGTGGTTGAGTTGTGAATTGTTCCAGCCAGAGTGCGGTGAATTGTTCCAGCCAGAGTGCGGTGAATTGTTCCAGCCAGAGTGCGGTGAATTGTTCCAACCAGAGTGCGGTGAATTGTTCCAGCCAGAGTGCGGTGAATTGTTCCAGGCAGAGTGCAGTGAATTGTTCCAGCCAGAGTGCGGTGAATTGTTCCAGCCAGAGTGCAGTGAATTGTTCCAGCCAGAGTGCGGTGAATTGTCCCAGCCAGAGTGCGGTGAATTGTCCCAGCCAGAGTGCGGTGAATTGTCCCAGCCAGAGTGCGGTGAATTGTCCCAGCCAGAGTGCGGTGAATTGTTCCAGCCAGAGTGCAGTGAATTGTTCCAGCCAGAGTGCAGTGAACTGTTCCAGCCAGAGTGCGGTGAATGTTACTCTTCATATAATTATCGACTGTCAATAATTTAAAATTATCATTCATTATAACTACGATGTTTGCTGGCTGCGGGAAGCAGATTATAGCAACAAAATTAATAATAATAATAAAGAAAATTAAAATTTGAAAGGGCGATAAATTTTATTTCCTCTGGTCAGTGGAACACATTATTGTTATCCAGGTTTTGTGGTTGTGGTTGTTGTTGTGATTGTGGTTGTTGTTTTGGATGCTGTAGTCGTTATGGTTGTTGCGGATGTTGTGGTTGTGTTTTTGTTGTGGTTGTGGTTGTTGTTGGTATGGTTGTTGTGGTTGTGGTGGTGGTTCTTGTGATTCTGGTGGTGGTGCTTTTTGTTGTGGTTGTGGTTGTGGTAGTTGTTGTGGTTGGGGAGGTGGTTGTGGTTGTGGTTATTGCTGTGGTTGTTGTGGTTGTCATGGTGGTTATGGTTGTGGTGGTTGTTGTGGTTGTGGCTGTGGTTATGGTTATGGTTGTAGTTGTCGTTGTTGAGGTGGTGGTTGTAGTAGCTGTGGTGGTGGTTGTTGTGGTTGTGATGGTGGTTATGGTTGTGGTGGTTGTTTTGGTTTTGGTTATGGTTATGGTTGTAGTTGTGGTTGTTGTGGTGGTGGTTGTTGTGGTGGTGGTTGTGGTGGTTGTTGTGGTTGTAGAGATTGTCGTTGTGGTGGTTGTAGTGGTTTTGGTGGTGGTTCTGGTGGTGGTTGTTGTGGTTGTGGTGGTGGTTCTTGTGATTCTGGTGGTGGTGCTTTTTGTTGTGGTTGTGGTAGTTGTTGTGGTTGGGGAGGTAGTTGTTGTTGTGGTTGTTGTGGTTGTTGTTTTGATTGTGGTTGTTATGGCTGTAGTTATTGTGGTTGTTGTTGTGATTGTGGTTGTTATGGTTGTAGTTGTTGTGATTGTGGTTGTTATGGTTGTAGTTATTGTGGCTGTGGTTGTTGTGGTGGTGGGTATTGCGGTTGTGGTGGTGGTGGTGGTTGTAGTGGTGGTTGTTGTGGTGGTCGTTGTGGCGGTGGTTGCTGTGGTTGTGGTGGCTATTGTGGTTGTGGTGGTTGTGGTAGTGGAGTTGGTTGTGGTAGTGGTGGTTGTTGATGTTGCTATTGTTGTTGTTGTTGCTGCTGTTGTGGATGTTATTGTGGATGTTGTTGTTGTAAGTGTTATGAGACTCCTAGGTATTGGAAGGGGTGCTCCGGTTCTTTGGATCAAGAACCCTTCACGCGACACACGAGAGATTTGCCTCACACAGCAGCGACTGGCGAGGTAAAGACGTACGAAGAGGACATCTTTAACCCATGTTTCTTCTTCTTCTTCTTCTTCTTTATTTTCCTTCTCTCTCCTACTTCTCCTCTTCCTTCACTTTCTTCCGAGGACACAACAACGTCTTGTCATCACAGAGCTGAAACAATCATTCTTAGAATTCATTCTCCTCGTCACTCACTCCTGCTCCTCATTCTTCCTCTCTTTACTCTCTTCTGCTCATCATTCTCCCTTTCTTTACTCTCTCCTGCTCATCATTCTCTTTCTCTTTACTCTTTTCTGCTCTTCATTCTTCTTCTCTTTATTCTCTCC
The DNA here is from genome assembly GCF_038502225.1 of Cherax quadricarinatus. NCBI lineage: Eukaryota > Metazoa > Arthropoda > Malacostraca > Decapoda > Parastacidae > Cherax > Cherax quadricarinatus. The sequence goes on from NC_091293.1 coordinate 6,987,918, forward strand.
TCCTCTTCATAATCCTTCTCTTTACTCTCTCTTCCTCTTCATTCTCCCTCTCTTTACTCTCTCCTGTTCTTCATTTTCCTTCTCTTTACTCTCTCTTCCTCTTCATTCTCCCTCTCTTTACTCTCTCTTGCTCTTCATTCTCCTTCTCTTTACTCTCTCATGCTCTTCATTCTCCTTCTCTTTACTCTCTCTTGCTCTTCATTCTCCTTCTCTTTACTCCCTCTTCATTCTCCCTCTCTTTACTCTCTCTTGCTCTTCATTCTCCTTCTCTTTACTCTCTCTTGCTCTTGATTCTCCTTCTCTTTACTCTCTCTTGCTTTTCATTCTCCTTTTCTTTTCTTTCTCTTGCTCTTCATTCTTCTTCTCTTTACTCTCTCCTGCTCTTCATTCTCCTTCTCTTTACTCTCTCCTGCTCTTCGTTCTCCTTCTCTTTACTCTCTCCTGCTCTTCATTCTCCTTCTCTTTACTCTCTCCTGCTCTTCATTCTCCTTCTCTTTATTCTCTCCTGCTCTTCATTCACCTTCTCTTTACTCTCTCCTGTTCTTCATTCTCCTTCTCTTTACTTTCTCTTGCTCTTCATTCTCCTTCTCTTTACTTTCTCCTGCTCTTCATTCTCCTTCTCTTTACTTTCTCTTGCTCTTCATTCTCCTTCTCTTTACTTTCTCCTGCTCTTCATTCTCCTTCTCTTTACTTTCTCCTGCTCTTCATTCTCCTTCTCTTTACTTTCTCTTGCTCTTCATTCTCCTTCTCTTTACTTTCTCTTGCTCTTCATTCTCCTTCTCTTTACTTTCTCCTGCTCTTCATTCTCCTTCTCTTTACTTTCTCCTGCTCTTCATTCTCCCTCTCTTTACTTTCTCCTGCTTTTCATTCTCCCTCTCTTTACTTTCTCCTGCTCTTCATTCTCCCTCTCTTTACTTTCTCCTGCTTTTCATTCTCCTTCTCTTTACTTTCTCCTTCTCTTCATTCTCCTTCTCTTTACTTTCTCTTGCTCTTCATTCTCCTTCTCTTTACTTTCTCTTGCTCTTCATTCTCCTTCTCTTTACTTTCTCCTGCTCTTCATTCTCCTTCTCTTTACTTTCTCCTGCTCTTCATTCTCCCTCTCTTTACTTTCTCCTGCTCTTCATTCTCCTTCTCTTTACTTTCTCTTGCTCTTCATTCTCCTTCTCTTTACTTTCTCTTGCTCTTCATTCTCCTTCTCTTTACTTTCTCCTGCTCTTCATTCTCCTTCTCTTTACTTTCTCCTGCTCTTCATTCTCCTTCTCTTTACTTTCTCCTGCTCTTCATTCTCCTTCTCTTTACTTTCTCCTGCTCTTCATTCTCCTTCTCTTTACTTTCTCTTGCTCTTCATTCTCCTTCTCTTTACTTTCTCCTGCTCTTCATTCTCCTTCTCTTTACTTTCTCCTGCTCTTCATTCTCCTTCTCTTTACTTTCTCCTGCTCTTCATTCTCCTTCTCTTTACTTTCTCCTGCTCTTCATTCTCCTTCTCTTTACTTTCTCTTGCTCTTCATTCTCCTTCTCTTTACTTTCTCTTGCTCTTCATTCTCCTTCTCTTTACTTTCTCCTGCTCTTCATTCTCCTTCTCTTTACTTTCTCTTGCTCTTCATTCTCCTTCTCTTTACTTTCTCTTGCTCTTCATTCTCCTTCTCTTTACTTTCTCCTGCTCTTCATTCTCCTTCTCTTTACTTTCTCCTGCTCTTCATTCTCCTTCTCTTTACTTTCTCCTGCTCTTCATTCTCCTTCTCTTTACTTTCTCCTGCTCTTCATTCTCCTTCTCTTTACTTTCTCCTGCTCTTCATTCTCCTTCTCTTTACTTTCTCCTGCTCTTCATTCTCCTTCTCTTTACTTTCTCTTGCTCTTCATTCTCCTTCTTTTTACTTTCTCCTGCTCTTCATTCTCCTTCTCTTTACTTTCTCTTGCTCTTCATTCTCCTTCTCTTTACTTTCTCTTGCTCTTCATTCTCCTTCTCTTTACTTTCTCCTGCTCTTCATTCTCCTTCTCTTTACTTTCTCTTGCTCTTCATTCTCCTTCTCTTTACTTTCTCTTGCTCTTCATTCTCCTTCTCTTTACTTTCTCCTGCTCTTCATTCTCCTTCTCTTTACTTTCTCCTGCTCTTCATTCTCCTTCTCTTTACTTTCTCCTGCTCTTCATTCTCCTTCTCTTTACTTTCTCTTGCTCTTCATTCTCCTTCTCTTTACTTTCTCTTGCTCTTCATTCTCCTTCTCTTTACTTTCTCCTGCTCTTCATTCTCCTTCTCTTTACTTTCTCTTGCTCTTCATTCTCCTTCTCTTTACTTTCTCTTGCTCTTCATTCTCCTTCTCTTTACTTTCTCCTGCTCTTCATTCTCCTTCTCTTTACTTTCTCCTGCTCTTCATTCTCCTTCTCTTTACTTTCTCCTGCTCTTCATTCTCCTTCTCTTTACTTTCTCCTGCTCTTCATTCTCCTTCTCTTTACTTTCTCTTGCTCTTCATTCTCCTTCTCTTTACTTTCTCCTGCTCTTCATTCTCCTTCTCTTTACTTTCTCTTGCTCTTCATTCTCCTTCTCTTTACTTTCTCTTGCTCTTCATTCTCCTTCTCTTTACTTTCTCCTGCTCTTCATTCTCCTTCTCTTTACTTTCTCCTGCTCTTCATTCTCCTTCTCTTTACTTTCTCCGGCTCTTCATTCTCCTTCTCTTTACTTTCTCCTGCTCTTCATTCTCCTTCTCTTTACTTTCTCCTGCTCTTCATTCTCCTTCTCTTTACTTTCTCCTGCTCTTCATTCTCCTTCTCTTTACTTTCTCTTGCTCTTCATTCTCCTTCTCTTTACTTTCTCTTGCTCTTCATTCTCCTTCTCTTTACTTTCTCCTGCTCTTCATTCTCCTTCTCTTTACTTTCTCTTGCTCTTCATTCTCCTTCTCTTTACTTTCTCTTGCTCTTCATTCTCCTTCTCTTTACTTTCTCCTGCTCTTCATTCTCCTTCTCTTTACTTTCTCCTGCTCTTCATTCTCCTTCTCTTTACTTTCTCCTGCTCTTCATTCTCCTTCTCTTTACTTTCTCCTGCTCTTCATTCTCCTTCTCTTTACTTTCTCTTGCTCTTCATTCTCCTTCTCTTTACTTTCTCTTGCTCTTCATTCTCCTTCTCTTTACTTTCTCCTGCTCTTCATTCTCCTTCTCTTTACTTTCTCTTGCTCTTCATTCTCCTTCTCTTTACTTTCTCTTGCTCTTCATTCTCCTTTTCTTTACTTTCTCCTGCTCTTCATTCTCCTTCTCTTTACTTTCTCCTGCTCTTCATTCTCCTTCTCTTTACTTTCTCCTGCTCTTCATTCTCCTTCTCTTTACTTTCTCCTGCTCTTCATTCTCCTTCTCTTTACTTTCTCCTGCTCTTCATTCTCCTTCTCTTTACTTTCTCCTGCTCTTCATTCTCCTTCTCTTTACTTTCTCCTGCTCTTCATTCTCCTTCTCTTTACTTTCTCTTGCTCTTCATTCTCCTTCTCTTTACTTTCTCTTGCTCTTCATTCTCCTTCTCTTTACTTTCTCCTGCTCTTCATTCCAACTTAGTTTTCATTTCATTTATTACAATATTTATCAGAAGAATGATATTGTTTTTGGATTACAAAAGTAACTTAAATTTTTTGCTTGTTTTGTTCATATCAAAATGAAAAGCCATAATTATTATTATTATTATTTTGTTATTATTATTATTATTTATTATTATTTATATTGTTGTTATTATTTTTACTACTCTTATTATTATTATTATTATTATTAGTAGTAGTAGTAGTAGTGGTAGTAGTAATAACAATTACAGTATTACTGACTTTGCAAGAGTAGGGATAGACCTGAGTCATAAGAGCGAGACCTTCCACCGGCTTACTGGCGTACCTACCTGCATCACGTGACACGATGTGACACGGTTTTATTTTCTACCCCATATTATTATTATTGTTCACAGACAGGGCCGCGGGGGCGTTGACCCCCGAAACCCTCTCCAGGTATACTTTCCAGATATACCAGAAAAAGACGTCACCAAAAATTAGTCCTAGTATACTTAGCTTCCGAATTCAGTGCAAACTTCCGAATCTTCAAAATAAACTTATAAACAAATAATCTCGCGATGAAATGCTGATTTAAATTCCCAGAACAAATTAAAGCCGGTCACAAGAAAATTGCAGTTCAGATCACATATGAATTATTGAAGAATCGTTTATTTGAATTCTAGTTTTTCACGTCATGTTTCCAGAAAGAAAAGTTTGAATACAACAAGGAAATTCTTGGACTAAATTTTGCATTACTGGGATCAAAGTGGCTGGAATTCTGAGGAGGTTGGTCAACACTCACTGCGTCTTAAGTGGCTGCAACTCTCATCAGCACTTTGTAAGTGTTGCAGTCGTCTTCTCATTTTCTGCACATCTCGTGCAAGCTAAGCAAGATAGATTAAACATTTAGGAGGAAAAAGATGATACGTCGAGAGGGAGAGACAGGAAACAAAATAGGTTTGGAAGACTTAGAATTAGTTGATCATAAGACACACACACACACACACACACACACACACACACACACACACACACACACACACACACACACCCAAAGACAATATGAAAATGACATAGCAGCAAGCCAAATCTGACCCAAAACTGTTGTACAGCCACATCAGGAGGAAAACAACAGTCAAGGACCAGGTAATCAGGCTAAGGAAGGAAGGAGGAGAGTCAACAAGAAATGACCGTGAAGTATGTGAAGAACTCAACAAGAGATTCAAAGAAGTGTTCACAGAGGAGACAGAAGGGACTCCAGAAAGACGGAGAGGTGGGGCACACCACCAAGTGCTGGACACAGTGCACACAACCGAGGAAGAAGTGAAGAGGCTTCTGAGTGAGCTAGATACCTCAAAGGCAATGGGGCCAGATAACATCTCCCCATAGGTATTGAGAGAGGGAGCAGAGGCGCTATGTGTACCCCTAACAACAATATTCAATACATCTATCGAAACAGGGAGATTGCCTGAGGCATGGAAGACAGCAAATGTAGTCCCAATCTTTAAAAAAGGAGACAGACATGAAGCATTAAACTACAGACCAGTGTCACTGACATGTATAGTATGCAAAATCATGGAGAAGATTATCAGGAGAAGAGTGGTGGAACACCTAGAAAGGAACGATCTCATCAACAGCAGCCAACATGGTTTCAGGGACGGGAAATCCTGTGTCACAAACCTACCGGAGTTCTATGACATGGTGACAGCAGTAAGACAAGAGAGAGAGGGGTGGGTGGATTGCATTTTCTTGGACTGTAAGAAGGCGTTTGACACAGTTCCACACAAGAGATTGGTGCAAAAACTGGAGGACCAAGCAGGGATAACAGGGAAGGCACTACAATGGATCAGGGAATACTTGTCAGGAAGACAGCAGCGAGTCATGGTACGTGGCGAGGTGTCAGAGTGGGCACCTGTGACCAGCGGGGTCCCGCAGGGGTCAGTCCTAGGACCAGTGCTGCTTCTGGTATTTGTGAACGACATGACGGAAGGAGTAGACTCTGAGGTGTCCCTGTTTGCAGATGACGTGAAGTTGATGAGAAGAATTCACTCGATCGAAGACCAGGCAGAACTACAAAGGGATCTGGACAGGCTGCAGACCTGGTCCAGCAATTGACTCCTGGAGTTCAATCCCACCAAGTGCAAAGTCATGAAGATTGGGGAAGGGCAAAGAAGACCGCAGACGGAGTACAGTCTTGGGGGCCAGAGACTACAAACCTCACTCAAGGAAAAAAATCTTGGGGTGAGTATAACACCAGGCACATCTCCTGGAGCACACATCAACCAAATAACTGCTGCAGCATATGGGCGCCTAGCAAACCTCAGAACAGCATTCCGACATCTTAATAAGGAATCATTCAGGACCCTGTACACCGTGTACGTTAGGCCCATATTGGAGTATGCGGCACCAGTTTGGAACCCACACCTAGCCAAGCACGTGAAGAAACAAGAGAAAGTGCAAAGGTTTGCAACAAGACTAGTCCCAGAGCTAAGAGGTATGTCCTACGAGGAGAGGTTAAGGGAAATCAACCTGACGACACTGGAGGACAGGAGAGATATGGGGGACATGATAACGACATACAAAATACTGAGAGGAATTGACAAGGTGGACAAAAACAGGATGTTCCAGAGATTGGACACAGTAACAAGGGGACACAGTTGGAAGCTGAAGACACAGATGAATCACAGGGATGTTAGGAAGTATTTCTTCAGTCACAGAGTAGTCAGTAAGTGGAATAGTTTGGGAAGCGATGTAGTGGAGGCAGGATCCATACATAGCTTTAAGCAGAGGTATGATAAAGCTCACGCCTCAGGGAGAGTGACCTAGTAGCGATCAGTGAAGAGGCGGGGCCAGGAGCTCGGACTCGACCCCCGCAACCTCAACTAGGTGAGTACACACACTACACGGGAATGAGGAACTTCCTGAACGGGGTTCAGTGGGACAGAGAACTGGCAGGGAAGCCAGTTAATGAGATGATGGAATACGTAACAACAATGTGCAAGGAGGCTGAGGAGAGGTTTGTACCCAAGGGTAACAGGAATAATGAAAATGCCAGGATGAGCCCATGGTTCACCCAAAGGTGCAGGGAGGCAAAAACCAAGTGTGCTAGGGAATTGAAGAAATATAGAAGGCAAAGGACCCAGGAGAATAAGGAGAGCAGTAGTAGAGCCAGAAATGAATATGCACAGATAAGAAGGGAGGCCCAACGACAATATGAAAACGACATAGCAGCGAAAGCCAAATCTGACCCGAAACTGTTGTACAGCCACATCAGGAGGAAAACAACAGTCAAGGACCAGGTAATCAGGCTAAGGAAGGAAGGAGGAGAGACAACAAGAAATGACCGTGAAGTATGTAAGGAACTCAACAAAAGATTCAAAGAAGTGTTCACAGAGGAGACAGAAGGGGCTCCAGAAAGACGGAGAGGTGGGGTACAGCACCAAGTGCTGGACACAGTACACACAACCGAGAAAGAAGTGAAGAGGCTTCTGAGTGAGCTAGATACCTCAAAGGCAATGGGGCCGGATAACATCTCTCCATGGGTCCTGAGAGAGGGAGCAGAGGCGCTTTGTGTACCCCTAACAACAATATTCAATACATCTATCGAAACAGGGAGATTGCCTGAGGCATGGAAGACATCAATTGTAGTCCCAATCTTTAAAAAAGGAGACAGACATGAAGCACTAAACTGCAGACCAGTATCACTGATATGTATAGTATGCAAAATCATGGAGAAGATTATCAGGAGAAGAGTGGTGGAACACCTAGAAAGGAATGATCTCATCAACAGCAGCCAACATGGTTTCAGGGACGGGAAATCCTGTGTCACAAACCTACTGGAGTTCTACGACATGGTGACAGCTGTAAGACAAGAGAGAGAGGGGTGGGTGGATTGCATTTTCTTGGACTGCAAGAAGGCGTTTGACACAGTTCCAAACAAGTGATTAGTGCAAAATCTGGAAGACCAAGCAGGGATAACAAGGAAGGCATTACAGTGGATCAGGGAATACTTGTTAGGAAGACAGCAGCGAGTCATGGTACGTGGCGAGGTGTCAGAGTGGGTACCTGTGGCCAGCGGGGTCCCACAGGGGTCAGTCCTAAGACCAGTGCTGTTTCTGGTATTTGTGAACGACATGACGGAAGGAATAGACTCCTAAGTGTCCCTGTTTGCAGATGATGTGAAGTTGATGAGAAGAATTCATTCGATCGAATGCCAGGCAGAACTACAAAGGGATCTGGACAGGCCGCAGATCTGGTCCAGCAATTGGCTCCTGGAGTTCAACCCCACCAAGTGCAAAGTCATGAAGATTGAGGAAGGGCAAAGAAGACTGCAGACGGAATACAGTCTAGGGGGCCAGAGACTACAAACTTCACTCAAGGAAAAAGATCTTGGGGGGAGTATAACACCTGGCATATCTCATGAAGCGCACATCAGCCAAATAACTGCTGCAGCATATGGGCGCTTAGCAAACCTCAGAACAGTATTCCGACATCTTAATAAGAAATCGTTCAGGACCCTGTACACCGAGGATGTTAGGCCCATATTGGAGTATGCGGCACCAGTCTGGAACCCACACCTAGCCAAGCACGCAAAAAAAACAGAGAAAGTGCAAAGGTTTGCAACTAGTTCCAGAGCTAAGAGGAATGTCCTACGAGGAGAGGTTAAGGGAAATCAACCTCACGACACTGGAGGACAGGAGAGATAGGGGGGGCATGATAGCGACATACAAAATACTGAGAGGAATTGACAAGGTGGTCGAAGACAGGATGTTCAAGAGATGGGACACAGCAACAAGGGGGGACAGTTGGAAGTTGAAGACACAGATGAATCACAGGGATGTTAGGAAGTATTTCTTCAGCCACAGAGTAGTTAGGAAGTGGAATAGTTTGGGAAGCGATGTAGTGGAGGCAGGATCCATACAAAGCTTTAAGCAGAGGTATGATAAAGCTCACCGTTCAGGGAGTTTGACCTAGTGGCGACCAGTGAAGAGGCGGGGCCAGGAGCTTGGACTCGACCCCTGCAACCTCAACTAGGTGAGAACTAGGCGAGTACACACACACACACAAGTGGTGGAGCACCTGGAACGGAACAAGAGAATAAACGCCAACCAGCACGGATTTATGGAAGGCAAATCCTGTGTCACAAACCTAATGGAGTTTTATGATAAAGTAGCAGAAGAAAGAGACGAGAGAGAGGAGTGGGTTGAGTGCATCTTCTTGGACTGCAGGAAGGCCTTTGACACAGTTCCTCACAGGAGATTAGTGCAGAAGCTAGAGGATCAGGCGCGTATAACAGGAAGGGCACTGCAATGGATCAGAGAATACCTGACAGGGAGGCAACAACAAGTCATGGTACGTGATGAGGTATCACACCGGGCACCTGTGAAGAGCGGGGTCCCACAGGGGTCGGTCCTAGGACCAGTGCTATTTCTGGTATATGTGAATGATATGATGGAAGAGTTAGAATCATAAGTCTCCCTGTTCGCAGATGATGTGAAGTTAAAAAGGAAAATTAAATTTGATGAGGATCAGGGAGGACTTCAAAGAAATCTGAATAGGCTGGACACTTGGTCCAGCAACTGGCTTCTCGAATTTAACCCCGCCAAATGAAATGTCATGAAGATCGGGGAAGGGCAAAGAAGACCGCAGACGGAGTAAAGGCTAGGTGGCCAAAGACTGCAAACCTCGCTCAAGGAGAAAGATCTTGGGGTGGGTATAACACCGAGCACGTCTCCGGAAGCACACATCAACCAGATAACTGCTGCAGCATATGGGCGCCTGGCAAACCTGAGAAAAGCGTTCCGATACCATAGTGAGGAATCGTTTAAGACACTGTACACCGTGTACGTCAGGCCCATACTGGAGTATGCGGCACCTGTTTGGAACCCACACCTGGTCAAGCACGTCAAGAAATTAAGAAAAGTGCAAAGGTTTGCGACAAGGTTAGTTCCAGAGCTAAGGGGAATGTCCTACAAAGAAAGGTTGAGGGAAATCGGCCTGACGACACTGGAGGACAGGAGGGTTTGGGGAGACATGATAACAACATACAAAATATAGCGTGGAATAGAAAAGGTGGACAGAGACAGGATGTTCCAGAGAGAGGACACAGAAACAAGGGATCACAATTGGAAGTTGAAGACCCAGATGAGTCAAAGGAATGTTAGGAAGTATTTCTTCAGTCACAGTAGTCAGGAAGTATAATAGTCTAGCAAGTGAGGTAGTGGAAGCAGAAACCATTCATAGCTTTAAGATGAGGTGTGATAAAGCTCATGGAGCAGGGAGAGAGAGGACCTAGTAGCACTCAGTAAAGAGGCGGGGCCAGGAGCTGAGTCTTGACTCCTGCAACCACAATTAGCTGAGTATACACACACACACACACACACACACTGAGAGGAATTGACAAGGTGGACAAAGACAGGATGTTCCAGAGATGGGACACAGTAACAAGGGGACACAGTTGGAAATTGAAGACACAGATGAATCACAGGGATGTTAGGAAGTATTTCTTCAGCCACAGAGTAGTCAGGATCCATACATTGCTTTAAGAAGAGGTATGATAAAGCTCACGGTTCAGGGAGAGTGATCTAGTAGCGACCAGTGAAGAGGCGGGGCCAGGAGCTTGGACTCGACCCCTGCAACCTCAACTAGGTGAGTACAACTAGGTGAATACACACACACACACACACACACACACACACACACACACACACACACACAAACACACACACACACACACACACACACACACACACACACAAACACACACACACACACACACACACACACACACACACACACACAACACACACACACACACACACACACACACACACACACACACACAAACACACACACACACACACACACACACACACACACACACACAAACACACACACACACACACACACACACACACACACACACACACACACACACACACACAAAACAGACCAAGAGTCTTTTGACACTTGACACTTTTTCTCTGTTGAACACTTACAAAATAAAAGGTGTGTATAACCCCTCCTTTCACCCATCAGAAATACTCCTCACCCATCAGAAATATTTCTCACACTTCAGAAATACTCTTCACCCATCATAAATACCCCTCAACCGTCAAAAACACCCTTCACCCATCAGAAATACCCTCACTCGTCAGAAATACCCCTCACTTATCAGAAATACCCCTAACCCATCAGAAATACATCTCACACTTCAGAAATACACCTCACCTGTCAGAAATGCCCTTCACCCATGAGAAATGCCCCTCACCCGTCAGAAATACCCCTTACTCATCAGAAATACCCCTAACCCATCAGAAATACCCTTCACCCATGAAAAATACCCCTCATCCATCAGAAATATCCTTCACCCATCAGAAATACCTTTAACACTTCAGAAATACCCCTCACCTCTCTGAAATACCTCTCACACCTCAGAAATACCCCTCACACTTCAGAAATACCCCTCACTCGTCAGAAATACCCCTCACCTCTCAGAAATACACCTCACCCTTCGGAAATACCTCTCATCCATCAGAAATACCTCTCCAGATCAGACATACCCTTTCCATCAGAACTACCAGCTTCAGAAGTTCTCCTTGCCTATCAGAAATACCTTTCACCCTTTACAAATACCCCTCACCTCTCAGAAATATCCCTCACCCATCAGAAGTAACCGTCCACCATCAGAAATACCCATCTAACGTCAGAAATACCCCTCACCCGTCAGAAATACCTCTCACACATCAGAAATAACCCTCTCACTTCAGAAATACCCTTCACCCATCAGAAATACCCCTCACCCATCAGAAATACACCTTACCAGTCAGAATACCCCTCACCAATCAGAAATATCCGTCACCCCTCAGAAATACCCTCACTTTTCAGAAATACCCCTTTCCTATCAGAAATATCCCACACCCATCAGAAATATCTCTCGCACTTCAGAAACACCCCTCACCAAACAGAAATACCCCTCACCAAACAGAAATACCCCTCACCAATCAGAAATATCCGTCAACCCTCAGAAATACCCTCACTTTTCAGAAATACCCCTTTCCCGTCAGAAATACCCCTCACCCATCAGAAATACCTTTTACCCATCAGAAATACCCCTCACTCATTAGAAATACCCCTTACCCGTCAGAAATACCTTCACCCATCAGAAATGCTCTTTACCCATCAGAAATACCCCTCACCCTTCATAAATACACCTCACCCATCAGAAATACCCCTCACACTTCAGAAATACCCCTTACTCATCAGAAATACCCCTCACCTATCAGAAATACCCCTCACCAGTCAGAAATATTCCTCACTAATCAGAAATACCCCTCACCCTTCGGAAATACTCCTCACTCATCAGAAATACCCCTCCAGATAAAAATACCCTTTCTATCAGAAATACCCTTGACCCTTTAGAAATACCTCTCATCCCTCAGAAATACCCCTCACCCATCAGAAATACACCTCACCTGTTAGAAATACCCTTCACCCATCAAAAATACCCCTCACCCGTCAGAAATACCCCTCACCCATTAGGAATAACATTCATCCATAAAAATACCTCTCACACTTCAGAAATGCCCCTAACCCAACAGAAATATCCCTCACTCGTCAGTAATACCCTCACCTATCAGTAATACCCTTCAACTATCAGAAATACCTCTCACACTTCTGAAATACCTCTCACCCATCGGAAATGCCAATCACCCTTCAGAAATATCCCTAACCCATCAGAAATACCCCTCACCGGTCAGAAATACCCCTCACCAATCTGAAATACCATTCATCCATCAGAAATACCCCTGACACTTCAGAAATATCCCTAACCCATCAGAAATACCCCTCACAATCAGAAATACCCCCACTTCAGAAATATCCCTCATCCCTCAGAAATACCCCTCACTTCAGAAATTTTCCTCACCCATCAGAAAGACCCCTTACTCTTCGTAATTACCTCTCGATTGTTTTCATCGTAAACCGGGGCAATCGTTTTAAAATTTTCCATTCCTCACGTAAACCCTGATCCACCTATCTTGAAACTCTTCTGCCCATCAGGAAAATCTTCCTCGTATTGCAAACTTCTGCCACGCCTCGTTGCTTTTTTTTCCATCTTTTGAGAAATCTTTGATTTTCACCTATCCTCGATACCCTCCCTTCACTCTCCCTCAAAAAGCTTCCCACAACACAGAAATCTCCCTCACCCAGCACAAAAAATTCTTTATTTTCGGATAATTCTCTCCCTTAGCTTCTCCTTCTCCCCCCCCTTCACCCCCAAAAATTCTCGCTCATCCCTTAGGACCCTCTCCCTCACGACAAATACCTCCCCACCACAGATACACATCCTCACCCAACAAATACATCTCCTCCCCATCTCAGAAATACGTCCCCACCCCTAGAAGATTTCAACTTGAGACTCCTAAAATGGAGGATTATAGCAAACAATGTTTTAGCAGAGATCACCCCGGAGGCAGCTCAGATGAAAATTCACACACACACGAACTATTAAATCTCTGCACCGAATTCACCTTGAACCAGCAAATATTAGAGAATACGCTGGACCTCATCTTCACTAACAATGACGATCTGATACGCAATATAACCGTATTAAAGACAATACACTCAGATCACAACATAATAGAAGTACAGAGATGTATGCACAGGGCTCGTGACCAGCAAAATGTGATTAGTCATGAAGGTCTCTTCACAAAATTCAATTTCAATAACAAAAACATACAATGGGATCAAGTCAACCATGTCCTAATTGAAACAAGCTGGGAAGATATCCTAAACAACACGAATTTGAGCATTTGCCTAGAAAAAAAAAAACTTTGTGGTTCTTGAAATCTGCTTAAGATACATTCCATTAAGAAAAAGAAACAGAAGATGTAAAGTAGAGATATAGAGACGTTCCCTATACAAACGAAGGCAAAGGGTCACAGAGCTGCTGAAAGGGGCCAATATATCTGAACTACGAAGTGAGGCACTGCTCAATGAAATTGCAAATATCGAACTTATGCTGAAGGAATCTTACAGGAGACAAGAAACACTGGAAGAACTAAAAGTCACAAAGGAAACTGAAAAAAAAAATACTTCTTCTCTTATGCCAAATCTAAGGTAAAAACAACATCCAGTATTGGGTCCCCTGCTTAGGCGTGATGGGACATACACAGATGACAGCCAAGAAATGAATGAGATATTGAAGTCCCAGAACGACTCATTGTTCAGCGAGCCGCTACCCAGACTAAGGGTCGACAATCCAAATGAATTTTCTAAGAACGAAACCCAAAATTTGGTCATCTCAAAAATCTCGGATATTATCCTAACTCCACAAGACTTTGAAAGGCAATACATGACATTCCCATGCACTCTGCCCCAGGCCCAGACTCGTGGAACTCCGTGTTCATCAAGAATTGCAAGAAGCCCCTGTTGCATACCTTCAGCATTCTATGGAGAGCGAGCATGGATACAGGGGTCATCCCACACACACGAAAAACAACTAACATATCCCAACTCTACAAAGGTAGCAGTAAAGCAACTGCAAAGAACTACAGACCAATAGCACAAACATCCCATATTATAAAAAAAATTTGAGAGGGTTCTAAGAAGCAAGATCGCCAACCATCTAGATACTCATCAGATACACAACCCAGGGCAACACGGGTTTAGAGCAGGTCGCTCCTGCCTGTCCCAGCTACTGGACCACTATGAAAGGTCCTGGATGCTGTAGAGGATAAACAGAATACATATGTAGTATACACAGACTTTGCAAAAGCTTTCGACAAGTGTGACCATGGTGTAATAGCGCACAAATGTGTTATAAAGGAATAACGGGAAAAGTTATAGATGGATCAATAATTTCCTGACAAATAGAGCACAAAGAGTAATAGTAGACAGAGTAAAGTCCCAGGCAGCTATGGTGAAAAGCTCTGTTCCACAAGGCACAGTACACGCTCCCATTCTATTCCTCATCCTCATATCTGTCATAGACAGAGAAGTAAGCCGTGTCTCCCATTGCGGATGACACCCGGACTGCCATGGCAGTGACCTCCATCGAAGACAGCGCAAGACTCCAAACGGACATAAACCAAATCTTCAAATGGGCAACTCAAAACAATGTGAAGTTCAACGAGGAGAAATTTCAACTGCTCATGTATGGAAAACTTGAGGAAATTAAAGCTGTATCAGGGTATACGACAAATTCTAACAATACAATAGAGCGAAAAGTAATGTGAAGGACCTGAAAGTGATAATGCCAGAGGATCTCGCCCTCAAAGACCACAACAATGTATATACCGCATCTGCTAGGAAAATGACAGGAAGTATAATAAGACCCTTCAAAACTAGGGATGCCAAGCCCATAAGAACATAAGAATGGAGGAACACTGCAGAAGGCCTACTGGCCCATGCGAGGCAGGTCCATATCAAAGCGACCTCTACCTAAAGCTACCCAAGAAATAACTCCCGTACCCAATGACACCAATCAAACCCAGCCCCTCCCACTCATATATTTGTCCAATCTCTTCTTAAAGCTACGCAAGGTCCTAGCCTCTATCACCCCCCTGGGAAGACTGTTCCACGCATCTACAACTCTGTTAGAAAACAAGAACTTACCTATGTCCTTTCTAAATCAAAATTTATCCAACTTAAATCCATTATTTCTGGTTCTTAGATGAATGGTTCAGAGAACCGACATGTTGATAAATTAGACACATGTACAACTCTTGGGTATCTTTATTGAGGAAACGTTTCGCCACACAGTGGCTTCATCAGTCCATACAAAGGAGAATCTTGAAGAACAGGAGGAGAATGAGGTAATCAGTCCCTCAACCTTGAGTCGATGTGGTCAGTCCATCATTCTATTCCAGATTGATGGACTGACCACATCGACTCAAGGTTGAGGGACTGATTACCTCATTCTCCTCCTGTTCTTCAAGATTCTCCTTTGTATGGACTGATGAAGCCACTGTGTGGCGAAACGTTTCCTCAATAAAGATACCCAAGAGTTGTACATGTGTCTAATTTATCAACATTTCTGGTTCTTACCTGGTTTGACACTTTCAGTACTTTATTAATATCTCCCTTGTTTATGCACGTCATCCACTTATACACTTCAATGATATCTCCCCTCGTTCTACGCCTCTCCAGAGAGTGGAGATTTAAGGCTTTAAGTCTATCTTCCTACTGGAGGTTCCTTACACAGTAAATCATTTTAGTCATTCTTCTTTGTATGTTCTCTAATGAGTAAGGGGACCAAAACCAAGAAGCATAATCTAAACGAGGCCTCACTAGTGACGTATAGAGCTGTAAAATAACTTTTGGACTTATGTTACTTATACTTCTTGAGATAAATCCAAGTAATCTGTTGGCCTTGTTGCGCACACTAAGGCACTGCTGTCTTGGCTTTAGATTTCTGCTCACCATGACTCCCAAGTCACATTCTGTATGATCAAGCTCTACTTCACCTAGATTATAGCTTCGAAGGCTATTTTCATTACCAAGGGCTAGTACCTTACACTTATCCACATTGAACTTCATCTGCCATTTTTCAGACCATGACATTAATTTGCCCAAATCCCCCTGGAGTTCATTGCTATCCTCCTCAGAGTGAATTACACGGCCTATCTTTGTATCATCAGCAAACTTACTCATGTCACTCGTAATCCCTTCATCAAGGTCATTAATGTAAATTATGAACAAGAGAGGGCCTAAAACTGATCCTTGTGGAATGCCACTAGTGACTAATCCCCATTCAGATTTCACTCCATTAATGGTAACTCTCTGCTTTCTATTGGTAAGCCATGCCTCTACCCATGCTAGAACTTTACCTCCTATACCACGAGGTACTCTATCGAAGGCTTTACTAAAATCTAAATAAACAATATCATATTCCTTATCACTGTCAACTGCCTCAAATGTTCTATTGAAGAACGTCAGTAAGTTTGTCAGGCAGGAACGACCTCTCGTGAATCCATGCTGAGATTCATTTATCACGTTATGCTCTTCAAGGTGACTTCTAATAATGTCAGCTATAATTGATTCTAATAACTTGCCCACTATAGATGTCAGGCTTATTGGACGGTTATTTGAAGGAACGGACTTATCCCCTGATTTGAATATAGGAATCACATTAGCCATCTTCCACAACTCTGGCACAACACCGGTAAGGATGGACGCATTAAACACACACGTTAATGGCTGACTAAGCTCCATCTTGCATTCCTTAAGTACCTTGGAAAACAACTCATCGGGTCCCTGGGACTTATTTTGCTTCAGATTGTCTGTCTGTTTAATAACCATGTCCCTCGTGACAGTAATATTAGTTAATTTAAATTCATCATTAACTAAATAATTGTTAATTACTGGAATCTCATTTACATCTTCCTGTGTAAAAACTGACAAGAAATAGTCATTAAATAAGGAACACATTTCCAGTTCGTTATCCGTCAGCTGTCCATTCCCAATTTTCAGAGGTCCTACTTTTTCCTTCACCTTCGTCCTATACACTTGAAAGAACCCCTTTGGATTAGTCTTTGATTCATTAGCAACTCTAATTTCATAGTGACGTTTAGCCGTTCTAATCCCCTTTTTTGCTTCTCTTTTAAGCTGAACATATTGGTCAGTAAGGTTAACCTCTTCTGTTCTGACGAGCCTATAAATTCTCCTTTTCTCCCCTAATAGATGCTTTAGCCTACTGTTAACCCATTTGGGATCGTTATTATTAGACCTAATTTCTCTCTGGGGAATGTATATACTCTGGGCACGGTGTACATTATTATGAAAAAATCATAAAAGCAGATCCCTTCATAATCATAAGTATGATCATCGTTAATAAAATCATTAGCTAGATTACCCCAGTCAAGATTAGATAGGTGTTCCCTAAGTCCATTATAATCGGCAGAAAGGAAATCAAGGATTTTTACTGTATTATAATTATTCTTGCATTCCCAGTCAATGCTAAAAATGATGGACTTGTGATCACATGTGCCAAGCTCTTCAGTGATTTCCAGATTATTTACGAGTGTTTCCTTATTTGACAAGACTAGGTCTAGTAAATTATTACCCCTGATAGGCTCTGTTACGCACTGCTTCAGAAAACAGTCCTGAACTGTTTCCATAAAGTCACTGGACTCTAGATTACCTGTCAAAGAATTCCAGTCAGTTTGACTAAAGTTAAAATCCCCTACTATGACTATGTTATTGTGTCTAGAAGCCCTAACAATTTCGTCCCAAAGAAGTCTCCCTCAATCGCGATCCAAGCCAGGAGGTCGGTATATTACAACTAGAATTAGTTTTTCTTGACCCTCTACAAACTCTACTCAAACAGATTCTGTTACCGTTCCATCTATTTTTATACCTGTTTTTATGCAACAATTAATATTTTCTCGAACATATAATGCAACTCCTCCCCCCTTCCCATTACATCTATCCACATTGAACAACTTAAATCCTTGAATATTACACTCAGGAATCATATCCCGACTCTTTAAATCGTACCAACTTTCAGTTAATGCAATGATATCAAAGTTCCCAGCACATGCTACCAAACGTAGTTCATTAATTTTATTTCTTGCACTTCGACTGTTAGCATAAAATACCATCATATGTTTTTCTTCTGCACGTTTTTCCTATTCATCTTTGTTTTTACACAATTTCTGAAATTATCATTACCCAGAGTTACTCCATGACAGTTACTATTAAGATTCTTAATATCAGAGCATATGTCAATATATCCATACTCATTATTTATCATTTCTAAACCCATACCTCTAACTAATCCTAGTTTAAAGTCCTAACAACCCCCTCAACTGAGTTAGCAAGAAAACCCACACCTGCCCTGGATAAGTGAACCCCATCCCTGGCATACATGTCATTTCGGCCATAGAAGTTGTCCCAGTTGTCAATGAATGGTACTGCATTATCCTTAAAGTGTTTATCCTGCCAACAATTAATACCAATTGCTCTGGACAACCATTCATTACCAACACCTCTTCTTGGCAAAATGCCACATATAACAGGGCGCCCCCCCTTCTTCCTAATTATGTCTATAGCTGTCTTGAACTTTCTAACTAAATCCTCACTTCTACGCTTGCCTATATCATTGCCTCCAGCACTGAGGCAAATAACAGGAATGATCCCATTACCGTTCATGATGTTGTCTAGCCGGCTAACAATATCCTCCATCCCAGCCCCAGGAAAGCAAACCCTCTGTCTCCTGCTTCTGTCCTTCAAGCAGAATGCTCTATCCATGTATCTAACCTGGCTATCACCAACAACAACAATATTCTTACCTTTATTGGTGTCGTTCGTCGTGACGTTCCCAGTAGACTCACATTCGTCGGGTAGCACGGAGAATGCATTAGATGTTTCCACAGCAGTCTCTTTCTTCTTCATCATTTCTGTCTTTCCATTCTTCTTGATCGTCAACTTCGTTCCATGCTGTCCAGCCACTGACCACGTTCCCTTCTTGACCTGAGGACTCCAAACAGGAAGACTACTACGAATCCTCTTGTTTTCCTCAGTCAATCGCCGTATCTCCATCTTCGCTACTCTCAATTCTTCCTTAAGCTGGTAAAGTTGCTCGATGGAGGACATCTTGGTTCAGTCCACGGAGATGATTCTCTTCAAATCACTTGTTCTCTCCAGGCTGAAATACCGCTATACACTAACAGCCCCTTCAAGGCTGGCGACATTGCTGACCTGGAGAATGTACAAAGAGCTTTCACGGCACACATAAGTACGATAAGGCACCTAAATTAGTCGGAACGATTGAAGGTCCTTGATCTGTATTCCCTGGAAAGCAGGCGAGGGAGATACATGATAATATACACTTGGAAGGTCCTGGTGGGATTGGTACCAAACCTGCACACGTAGATCACTCCCCATGAAAAGCAAAAGACTCGGCAGAAGATACAACATTCCCCAAATGAAAAGCAGGGGCGCCAGGAGTACACTGAGAGACAACACAATAAGTTTCCAGGGCTCAAGACTGTTTAACTGCCTCCCAGTATTCATATGGGGGATTACCAATAGAGCTCTGTCTTCAAAAAGGCACTGGACAGGCACCTGAAGTCAGTACCTGACCAACCGGGCTGTGGCTAGTATGTCAGTTTGCGTGCGGATAGCAGTAACAGCCTGGTTGATCAGACTCTGATCCACCATGAGGCCTTGTCTCAGACCGAGCCGCGGGGGCGTTGACCCCCGAAACTCTCTACAGGTAAACCCCACAAATACATCCTCACCCCCATAAATACATCCTCACCCCCACATATACACCCACACCCCACAAATACCTTCCCATCCCACAAATACCTTCCAACCCCACAAATACCTCCTAACCCCACAAATACCTCCACACCCCACAAATGCCTCCACACCCCACAAATACCTATCCACCCCACAAACACCTCCCCACCTCACAAATACCTCCCCACCCCACAAATACCTATCCACCCCAGGAACACCTCCCAACCTCACAAATACCTCCCCACCCCACAAATATTTCCCCACCCCACAAATACCTCCCCACCTCACAAATACTTCCCACCCAAAACCCTTCATCTCTATAAAAGTCCATCCATTCCTCCGAACCTTATCACATCACGAAAAACCATCCACACAAAACAGAGAGTGTGTGTGTGTGTGTGTGTGTGTGAGAGAGAGAGAGAGAGAGAGAGAGAGAAAGAGAGAGAGATGTAGGTAACAGCTCTTAGCTTGTCAATAAAGTTAGGAATCCTTAACCTGTAAATAGCTTGTCAATAACGCTAGGGATTCTTAACCTCACCTTGTCAAACCATGTGTAAAAAAAAATGAGAGAGAGAGAGAGAGAGAGAGAGAGAGAGAGAGAGACTGAACTTCACACATCTGTGGAGAGCTGTGTGAGGTGTTCACACACAAAGAGAGAGACTGTAATAAAAGGGATTAGTAGTTGGACAAAGACAAACGCCGGAAAAGCCTTGAGCGAAATGTTGTGTTATTAGGATTCTCTGCTACCAGTGTCTTTATTTCAAATGAGAATAATATTTTTAATAAGAAATTCCAGGGAAGAAATAACCTAATATGTATAACATTCAGCACCTGTGTGTGTGTGTGTGTGTGTGTGTGTGTGTGTGTGTGTGTGTGTGTGTGTGTGTGTGTGTGTGTGAGTGAGTGTGTGTGTGTGTGTGTGTGTGTGTGTGTGTATTATAACCACGAACGAGTGTTACTGGTCAATAACAACACTTGGCTAGTCACAGTGTTGTTATTGATCAATACCACTCGTTCGTGGTTACAATAATATAAAATACTGCTTGTTGGGATAGTACACCAAACAAGGAGTATAATGAAATTAACTCAGAGGCACCCACACCACCGTATGTCCTCGAACCGAGGGTAACACACCTAGCTTGGCTGGGTGCTTGTTTTTGTAGGATTTGGTGATCCTGTGGGTTAGAGCGTCATGTGATTTTCGCTCACTATGAGGCGGGTCAGAACATCATGGGTTCGAGTCCTTGGCTAGTCGCAGTGCTGTTATATATATATATATATATATATATATATATATATATATATATATATATATATATATATATATATATATATTTAATACTGGCCGATTCCCACCAAGGCAGGGTGCCCCGAAAAAGAAAAACTTTCACCATCATTCACTCCATCACTGTCTTGCCAAAAGGGTGCTTTACACTACAGCTTTTAAACTGCAACATTAACACCCCTCCTTCAGAGTGAAGACACTGTACTTCCCATCTCCAGGACTCAAGTCCGGCCTGCCGGTTTCCCTGAATCCCTTCATAAATGTTACTTTGCTCACTCTCCAACAGCACCTCAAGTATTAAAAACCATTTGTCTCCATTCACTCCTATCAAACATGCTCACGCATGCCTGGAGGTTACCTGGAGGTTACCTGGAAGTTACCTGGAGGTTATTCCGGGGATCAACGCCCCCGCGGCCCGGTCCATGACCAGGCCTCCCGATGGATCAGGGCCTGATCAACTAGGCTGTTACTGCTGGCCGCACGCAGTCCAACGTACGAGCCACAGCCCGGCTGATCCGGCACTGACTTTAGGTATCTGTCCAGCTCTCTCTTGAAGGCAGCCAGGGGTTTATTGGCAATTCCCCTAATGCTTGATGGGAGGCTGTTGAACAGTTTTGGGCCCCGGACACTTATGGTGTTTTCTCTTAGTGTACCAATGGCGCCCCTACTTTTTATTGGCGGCATTTTGCATCGCCTGCCCAGTCTTTTACTTTCGTAGGGAGTGATTTCTGTGTGCAGATTTGGGACCATTCCTTCCAAGATTTTCCAAGTGTAGATTATGATATATCTCTCCCTCCTGCGTTCCAACGAGTACAAGTCAAGTGCTTCCAAGCGTTCCCAGTAGTTAAGGTGCTTGACAGAACTTATACGTGCAGTAAAGGATCTCTGTACACTCTCTAGATCTGCGATTTCACCTGCTTTGAATGGAGATGTTAATGTACAGCAGTATTCCAGCCTAGAGAGAACAAGTGATTTGAAAAGAATCATCATGGGCTTGGCATCTCTCGTTTTGAAAGTTCGCATTATCCATCCTATCATTTTCTTCTTTGCACGTGCGATCGTGGCACTGTTGTGATCCTTGAAAGTGAGATCCTCAGACATTACTACTCCCAGGTCCCTTACATTATTTTTCCGCTCTATTGTATGGCCGGAGTCAGTAGTATACTCTGTTCTAGTTATTATCTCCTCCAGTTTTCCATAACGGAGTAGTTGGAATTTGTCCTCATTGAACATCATATTGTTTACCGTTGCCCACTGGAAAACTTTGTTTATATCTTCTTGGAGGTTAACCGCGTCCTCAGCAGATGACAGCCTCATGCAGATCCTAGTATCATCCGCAAAGGATGATACGGTGCTGTGGTGTATATCTCTGTTTATGTCTGATATGAGGATAAGGAACCTGGAAGTCCAAGCCCCTCGCACACAAAACCTCCTTTACCCCCTTCCTCCAACCTTTCCTAGGCCGACCCCTACACCGCCTTCCTTCCACTACAGACTGATACACTCTTGAAGTCATTCTGTTTCGCTCCATTCTCTCTACATGTCCGAACCACCTCAACAACCCTTCCTCAGCCCTCTGGACAACAGTTTTGGTAATCCCGCACCTCCTCCTAACTTCCAAACTACGAATTCTCTGCATTATATTCACACCACACATTGCCCTCAGACATGACATCTCCACTGCCTCCAGCCTTCTCCTCGCTGCAACATTCATCACCCATGCTTCACACCCATATAAGAGCGTTGGTAAAACTATACTCTCATACATTCCCCTCTTTGCCTACAAGGACGAAGTTCTTTGTCTCCACAGACTCCTAAGTGCACCGCTCACCCTTTTCCCCTCATCAATTCTATGAATCACCTCATCTTTCATAGACCCATCCACTGACACGTCCACTCCCAAATATCTGAATACATTCACCTCCTCCATACTGTCTCCCTCCAATCTGATATCCAATCTTTCATCACCTAATCTTTTTATCCTCATAACCTTACTCTTTCCTGTATTCACTTTTAATTTTCTTCTTTTGCATACCCTACCAAATTCATCCACCAACCTCTGCAACTTCTATTCAGAATCTCCCAAGAGCACAGTGTCATCAGCAAAGAGCAACTGTGACAACTCCCACTTTATGTATGATTCTTTATCTTTTAACTCCACGCCTCTTGTCAAGACCCTCGCATTCACTTCTCTTACAACCCGATCTATAAATATATTAAACGACCACGGTGACATCACACATCCTTGTCTAAGGCCTACTTTTACTGGGAAATAATCTCCATCTTTCCTACATACTCTAACTTGAGCCTCACTATCCTCGTAAAATCTCTTCACTGCTTTCAGTAACCTACCTCCTACACCATACACTTGCAACATCTGCCACATTGCCCCCCGATCCACCCTGTCATACGCCTTTCCAAACCCATAAATGCCACAAAAACCTCTTTAGCCTTATCTAAATACTGTTCATTTATATGTTTCACTGTAAACACCTGGTCCACACACCCCCTACCTTTCCTAAAGCCTTCTTGTTCATCTGCTATCCTATTCTCCGTCTTACTCTTAATTCTTTCAATAATAACTCTACCATACACTTTACCAGGAATACTCAACAAACTTATCCCCCTATAATTTTTGCACTCTCTTTTGTCCCCTTTACCTTTATACAAAGGAACTATGCATGCTCTCTGCCAATCCCTAGGTACCTTACCCTCTTCCATACATTTATTAAATAATTCCACCAACCACTCCAAAACTATATCCCCACCTGCTTTTAACATTTCTATCTTTATCCGATCAATCCTGGCTGCCTTACCCATTTTCATTTTACCTACTGCCTCACGAACTTCCCGCACACTCACAACTGGCTCTTCCTCACTCCTACAAGATGTTATTCCTCCTTGCCCTATACACGAAATCACAGCTTCCCTATCTTCATCAACATTTAACAATTCCTCAAAATATTCCCTCCATATTCCCAATACCTCTAACTCTCCATTTAATAACTCTCCTCTCCTATTTTTAACTGACAAATCCATTTGTTCTCTAGGCTTCCTTAACGTGTTAATCTCACTCCAAAACTTTTTCTTATTTTCAACAAATTTTGTTGATAACATCTCACCCACTCTCTCATTTGCTCTCTTTTTACATTGCATAACCACTCTCTTGACCTCTCTCTTTTTCTCCATATACTCTTCCCTCCTTGCATCACTTCTACTTTGTAAAAACTTCTTATAGGCTAACTTTTTCTCCCTCACTACTCTCTTTACGTCATCATTCCACCAATCGCTCCTCTTCCCTCCCGCACCCACTTTCCTGTAACCACAAACTTCTGCTGAACACTCTAACACTATATTTTTAAACCTACCCCATACCTCTTCTACCCCATTGCCTATGCTCTCATTAGCTCAACTATCCTCCAATAGCTGTTTATATCTTACCCTAACTGCCTCCTCTTTTAGTTTATAAACATTCACCTCTCTCTTCCCTGATGCTTCTATTCTCCTTGTATCCCATCTACCTTTTACTCTCATTGTAGCTACAACTAAAAAGTGATCTGATATATCTGTGGTCCCTCTATAAACATGTACATCCAGAAGTCTACTCAACAGACTTTTGTCTACCAGTACAAAATCCAACAAACTACTGTCATTTCGCCCTACATCATATCTTGTATACTTATTTATCCTCTTTTATTTTTTAAATATGTATTACCTATAACTAAACCCCTTTCTATACAAAGTTTAATCAAAGGGCTCCCATTATCATTTACACCTGGCACCCCAAACTTACCTACCACACCCTCTCTAAAAGTTTCTCCTACTTTAGCATTACCCTCTCACTTGGTTCAAAGGCTCCTATACATTCACTTAACATCTCCCAAAATCTCTCTCTCTCCTTTACATTCCTCTCTTCTCCAGGCGCACACACGCTTATTAAGACCTACTTTTCGCATCCAACCTTTACTTTAATCCACATAATTCTTGAATTTGCACATTCATATTCTCTTTTCTCCTTCCATAACTGATCCTTCAACATTACTGCTTCCCCTTCCTTAGCTCTAACTCTCTCAGACACTCCAGATTTAATCCCATTAATTTCCCGCCACCGAAACTCCCCTACCCCCTTCAGCTTTGTTTCGCTTAGGGCCAGGACATCCAACTTCATTTCATTCATAACATCAGCAATCATCTGTTTCTTGTCATCCGCACTACATCCACGCACATTTAAGCATCCCAGTTTTATAAAGTTTTTCTTCTTCTCTGTTTTAGTAAATGTCTACAGGAGAAGGCGTTTCTAGCCCATCTCTCCCGGCATTTTAGTCGCCTCATACGACACGCATGGCTTACGGAGGAAAGATTCTTTTCCACTTCCCCATGGACAATAGAAGAAATAAAGAAGAATAAGAGCTATTTAGAAAAAAAAGAAAAACCTAGATGTATGTATATATATATGCATGTGCGTGTCTGTGAAGTGTGACCAAAGTG
>NC_091293.1:7018450-7078450 GCF_038502225.1 Cherax quadricarinatus
CAGTCAGGAGCTGAAAAGAGTTGCCATTGTGATTTTAAAGTTCAGTGCTCCAATGTGGTTCCACATCACGCTGCACCCTTATTTCACACACGGTCCAAAGAAAGTCTTCCAGTCACTACAATTTATGAGACATCTGAACAGTGAAGAAAAGAAGAAAGTAAAGAAGCCTTATATTTTTTCAATGTTCCCTATCAAATAACAACATGCTCTTTTGGCAAATCAAGTGTAGCCTTCAGTAATCTTAACAAATAGCCCTTCACGATCCTGTATACGGCAAATGTTAAGTTTGCCTTGGAGTATGCAGCTCCAGCACGAAACCCACACCTGATAAAGCATGTTATGAAACTGCAACGAGATTTGTTCCAGAGCTAAAGGAGAGGCTAAAGAAACTGAAAATAGAAAAACTAGAAGATTCATGATATCGACATACAAATATTCCGAGGACTTGATAAGGGTACACGAGGGCACGGTGGGAAGTTAGACACGCGTATGTCACAAAAAGTATTTCTCCAACCTCAGGATGGCTGTTAAGTGGAATTACCTGCATGAAGAAGTGGTAGAGGCAGACTCCATGCACAGTTATGAGAAGAGGTATGACACTTCTCACTAGGCTAAGATGGAGTAAATTCAAGAAGTGGCAAGTAAAGAAGCACCATGAGCTGAGACTCGACCCCTGCAGCCACAAATCGGTGAGCACACACAGCGTTATAATTCCACTGTCATTAACCTTCATATCGATCGTCTGAAGGCTCCGTGTGTGTGTGTGTGTGTGTGTGTGGGTGTGAGAGATAGAGAGAGAGAGTGTGAGAGAGTGTGAGTGTGTGTGTGTGTGTACTCACCTATTTGTACTCACCTATTTGTGGTTGCAGGGGTCGAGTCATAGCTCCTGGCCCCGCCTCTTCACTGATTGCTACTAGGTCCTCTCTCTCCCTGCTCCATGAGCTTTATCATACCTCGCCTTAAAACTATGTATGGTTCCCGCCTCCACTACTTCACTTTCTAGACTATTCCACGACTTGACTACTCTATGACTGAAGAAATACTTCCTAACATCCCTTTGATTCATCTGAGTCTTCAACTTCCAATTGTGACCTCTTGTGTATGTGTCCCATCTCTGGAACATCCTGTCTTTGTCCACCGTGTCTATTCTGCGCAGTATTTTATATGTCGTTATCATGTCTCCCCTGACCCTCCTGGCCTCCAGTGTCGTCAGGCCGATTTCCCTCAACCTTTCTTCGTACGACAATCCCCGTAGCTCTGGGACTAGTCTTGTTGCAAACCTTTGCACTTTCTCTAATTTCTTGACGTGCTTGACTAGGTGTGGATTCCAAACTGGTGCTGCATACTCCAGTATGGGCCTGACGTAAATGGTATACAGTGTCTTGAACGACTCCTTATTGAGGTATCGGAACGCTATCCGTAGGTTTGCCAGGCGCCCGTATGCTGCAGCAGTTATCTGATTTATGTGCGCCTCAGGAGATATGCTCGGTGTTATACTCACCCCCAGATCTTTTTCCTTGAGCGAGGTTTGCAGTCTTTGGCCATCTAAACTATATTGTGTCTGCGGTCTTCTTTGCCCTTCCCCAATCTTCATGACTTTGCATTTGGCAGGGTTAAACTCAAGGAGCCAGTTTCTGGACCAGGCTTGTAGCCTGTCCAGGTCTCTTTGTAGTCCTGCCTGATCCTCATCCGATTTGATTCTTCTCATTAACTTCACATCATCTGCAAACAAGGACACTTCTGAGTCTATCCCTTCCGTTATGTCGTTCACATATACCAAGAACAGCACAGGTCCTAGGACTGACCCCTGTGGAACCCCGCTTGTCACAAGCGCCCACTCTGACACCTCGTCACGTACCATGACTCGTTGTTGCCTCCCTGTCAGGTATTCTCTGATCCATTGCAGTGCCTTTCCTGTTATGTGTGCCTGTGTGTGTGTGTGTGTGTGTGTGTGTGTGTGTGTGTGTGTGTGTGTGTGTGTGTGTGTGTGTGTGAGTGTGAGTGTGTGTGTGTGTGTACTCACCTAGCTATGGTTACAGGGGTCGATTGACAGTTCATGACCCCGCCTCTTCGCTTGCCGCTACTAGGTCCACTTTGTCTCTCCCTGCTCCATGAGCTTTATCGTACCTCTCCTTAATTCTATGTATGGATCCTGCCTCCACTACATCACTCTCCTGACAACTCTGTAACTGAAGAAATATTTCCTAAAATCCCTGTGACTCATCTGAATTGTCTACTTCCTGTTGTGACCCCTTGTTTTTGTGTCACGTCTTTAAAACATTCTGTTCCCAATCTACTTTGTCAATTCCTCTGAGTATTTTACATGTCGTTATCATGTCCCCCCCTATTACCCCTGTTCTTGAGTGTCGTCAGGCTTATTTCCCTTAACCTCTCCTAGTAGGACATACCCTTCAGCTCCGGGACTAGTCTTGTTGCAAACCTTTGGACTCTAATTTCTTGACATGCTTGAGCAGGTGTGGGTTACATATTGGCGCTGCATACTCCAATATGGGCCTGACGAATACGGAGTACAGAGTCTTGAGTGACTCCTTACTCAAGTGTCGAAACGTTATTCTCATGTTTGCCAGGCGCCCATATGCTGCAGCAGTTATTTGATTGAGGTGCGCCCCAGGAGATGTGCTCGGTATTATACTTAGGCTAGTGTACTTTTCCTTGAGTGAGGCTTTCGGTCTTTGACCCTTCTAGCCTGAACTTTGTCTGCAGTCTTCTTTGCCCCTCCCCAATCCTCATGACTTTGCACATGGTGAGATTAAACTTCAGGAGCCAGCTGTTGGACCAGGATTGCAGCCTCTCCAGATCCCTTTGTAGTCCTATCTGATCCTCATCCGTTTGAATTCTACGCATTAGCTTCATTTCATCTGCAAACAGGGACATATCTGATTCTACTCCTTCCATCGTATAATTCACAAACCAGAAACAGCACCAGCCCTAGAACTGACCCTTGTAGAACCACGCTCGTCACAGGCGCCCACTCCGACACCTCGTAAGGTACCGTTTCCAGTTGTTTCCTTCCTGTCAGGTGTTGTCTGATCCACTGCAGTCCTTTCTTGATATTCGCGCCTGCTCCTCTAGCTTCTGCACTAATCTATTGTGCAGTAGGTTTGTGCTGGTTATCGTATATAAGTTCATGCCTTTCTAGGTGCTCCACTATTTTCTCCTGATAAGCTACTCCATGACTTTGTCAGTGACCATGGTCTGTAGTTTAATACTACTTGTCTGTCTCCTGTCTTGAAGACTGGACTGGGACACCTCAGGCACTTGTCCTGTTTCGATAGATGTGAAGACTGTTGTCAGTAGCACACACAGTATCTCTGCTCCCTTCGTCAGAACCCATGAAAAGATGTTGTTCGGTCCTACCGCCTTTGAGGTATCTATTGGCTCCAGGTTTTCCCAGTATATGTATGTGTGTGTGTTTGTGTGTGTGTGTGTGTGTGTGTGTGTGTGTGTGTGTGTGTGTGTGTGTGTGTGTGTGTGTGTGTGTGTTTGTGTGTGTGTGTGTGTGTGTGTGTGTGTGTGTGTTTGTGTGTGTGTGTGTACTCACCCAATTGTGGTTGCAGGGGTCGAGACTCAGTTCCTGGCCCCGCCTCTTCACTGATCGCTACTAGGTCCTCTCCCCCTCTGCTTCCTGAGCTTTGTCATACCTCTTCTTAAAACTATGTATGGTTCCTGCCTCCACTACTTCACTTGCTAGGCTATTCCACTTCCTGACGACTCTATAACTGAAGAAATACTTCCTAACGTCCCTGTGACTCGTCTGAGTTTTCAGCTTCCAGTTGTGACCCCTTGTTTCTGTGTCCCCTCTCTGGAACATCCTATCTCTGTCCACCTTGTCTATTCCCCACAGTATCTTGTATGTCGTTATCATGTCTCCCCTGACCCTTCTGTCCTCCAGTGTCGTCAGTCCGATTTCCCTCAACCTTTCCTCGTACGACATTCCCCTGAGCTCTTGGACTAGCCTTGTTGCAAACCTTTGTACTTTCTCTAACTTCTTGACGTGCTTGACCAGGTGTGGGCTCCAGACTGGTGCTGCATACTCCAATATGGGCCTAACATACACAGTGTACAGTGTCTTGAACGATTCCTTATTAAGGTATCGGAACGCTATTCTCAGGTTTGCCAGGCGCCCGTACACTGCAGCAGTTATTTGGTTGATGTGTGCCTCCGGTGACATGCTCGGTGTTATGGTCACCCCAAGGTCTTTCTCCCTGAGAGAAGTCTGTAGTCTTTGTCCGCCTAGCCTATACTCTGTCTGCGGTCTTCTTTGCCCCTCCCCAATCTTCATGACTTTGCATTTGGCAGGGTTGAATTCGAGAAGCCAGTTTCTGGACCACATGTCCAGCCTGTCCAGGTCTCTTTGCAGTCCTGCCTCATCCTCATCCGATTTAATTCTTCTCATCAGCTTCACATCATCTGTGAATAAGGACACTTCAGAGTCTATTCCTTCCATCATGTCGTTCGCACATATCAAAAATAGCACTTGTCCTAGAACTGACCCCTGTGGGATCCCGCTTGTCACAGGCGCCCACTGTGATACCTCTTCACGTACCATGACTCGTTGTTGCCTCCCTGTCAGGTATTCTCTGATCCATTGCAGTGCCCTCCCTGTTATATGCGCCTGATCCTCCAGCTTCTGCTGGAGGATCATAAAACTCCAGAAGGTTTGTGACACAGGATTTGCCTTCCATGAACCCATGCTGGTTTTCATTTATAATCTTGTTCCGTTCCAGGTGTTCGACCACTCTCCTCCTGATAATCTTCTCCATGACTTTGCACACAATACATGTCAGAGACAAAGGTCTGTAGTTCAGTGCCTCGTTTCTGTTTCCTTTCTTAAATATGGGGACTATATTTGCTGTCTTCCATTTCTGAGGTAGTTGCCAAGTTTCAAGGGATGTGTTGAAGATTGTGGTTAGGGGCACGCACAGCATCTCTGCTCCTTCTCTAAGGACCCACGGGGAGATATTGTCCGGTCCCATCGCCTTTGAGGTATCAAGGTCACTTAGCAGCTCCTGCACCTCCTCCTCGATTGTTCGTATGTCATCCAACACTTGTTGGTATATTCCCTCTTGATGTTCCCTTCTGTGCTGTCTTCCCAGAGCCCTTCCTGTCTCTACTGTAAAAACTTTCTTAAATCTCCTGATTAGCTCCTCACATACCTCCTGATTATTTCTTGTGAGTTCTCCACCTTCTGTCCTCAGTCTGATCACCTGGTCTTTGACTGTTGTCTTCCTCCTGATGTGGCTATACAACAGTTTCGGGTCAGTCTTAATTTTCGATGCTATGCTATTTTCATACTGCCGCTGGGCCTCCCTCCTTACCTGTGCATACTCGTTCCTGGCTCTGCGACTGATCTCCCTATTTTCATGTGTTCTCTGCCTTCTGTACTTTTTCCATTCTCTATTGCACTTTGTTTTTGCCTCCTTACACCGTCGGGTAAACCAAGGGCTCGTTCTGGTTTTCCCATTGTTTCTGTTGCCCTTGGGAATAAATCTTTCCACTGCCTCCTTGCATTCTGTTGTTACATATTCCATCATTTCATTTACTGGCTTTCCTGCCAGTTCTCTGTCCCACGGAACCTCCTGCAGGAAGTTCCTCAACCCTATATAGTCCCCTCTTTTATAGTCTGGCTTTTCCCATTCAACTCCTGTTACTCTCTCCACTTGGAACTCTACTATGTATTCAAAGCACAGAACCACGTGGTCACTAGCTCCTAGGGGACTCTAATATGTGATGTCCTCAATGTCTGAACTGCCCAGGGTGAACACAAGGTCCAATCTTGCTGGTTCGTCCTCCCCTCTCACTCTGGTAGTGTCCTTAACATGTTGGTGCATGAGGTTTTCCAACACCACTTCCAACATCTTGGCTCTCCATGTTTCGGGACCCCCATGTGGCTCCAGGTTTTCCCAGTCAGTCTCCCTGTGGTTGAAATCCCCCATAACCAGCAACTTTGCTCTGCTCGAGTGAGCTCTTCTTGCCACCTCAGCAAGTGTGTCCACCATTGCTCTGTTGCTCTCTTCATATTCCTCTCTTGGCCTCCTCCAGTTCTGTGGTGGATTATACATCACTGCAATGACCACTTTGTGTTCCCCAGACTGAAGTGTACCTGCTATGTAGTCTCTTTCTCCTGTTTCGTCTATGCCTCCCATTTTCTCGAATTTCCATCGCTTTTTTACGAGCAGAGCACCCCTCCTCCCCCTCTGCTCCTTCTATCTTTCCTCATGATCTGGTATCCTGGTGGGAAGATTGCATCTGTTATTGTCTCCGTGAGTTTTGTTTCTGTAACTGCTATGATGTCTGGGGACTTCTCATTGATTCTTTCTTGCCATTCCTCATATTTATTCGTTAATCCATTCATATTTGTGTACCAAACCTTCAACTTCTGTTCTAATACTGTAACTGTGGTCATGGGGGAATACTGGGGTTTGGAGAGCAGGAGCCCTGGTGGGGGCATGTGGGGGGTTGCAGTGGAGGTGGAGGAAGAGCTCCCACAGGGGGTTGCTGTATGGGTAGGGTTCGTGGTGAGGGGGGTGGGAACAGAGGGATCGGTGTGTGATGGTTGGTTTGGATTATACAGTTGCCTTGGGGGTGTCGTGGCTGGAGTCCTTCTGCAGGTGTTTCTGGGGGGTGTGCTTGTCCTTCCACGTGCTCCTGGGTTATTCTGCTCTCATTTTTCATTTCCTCCCATTCCTCCTTTCGTTTTTGAACTCTCTCTTTCAGTATCATCCTTTCCTCCTGTGTTCTGTCTCGATCGAGGTACACACTCATGAACTCCTGTTTGCCTCTCAGCTGTGCTTTCTCCTGCAGGATCATGGCTCGAGTTGATTCTGCCTTGAAAAGTACTTTGAGAGGCCGATTCCTTTTCTTTGTGAACCACCCGATTCTCCGAAAATTTGCCACCTGGGTCATGTCTCCCTCGCCTATCACCTTCATGACACCTTCAATCGTTTTTTTCTCCTCCTGCTTTCTTCCATCATAAGTTTCCCCTTCAGCTCCGTCTAGCCCATAGACAAAAACTGATCTCTCCCTTTCCACCTCCCACTGACTCCCATTGCATCCTCTGAGGTGTTTTAGTTCCTTCCCGTGGAGTGTTCCTTCCTTCAGTCCCTTCCCTAGGTGTGTGTGTGTGTGTGTGTGTGTGTGTGTGTGTGTGTGTGTGTGTGTGTGTGTGTGTGTGTGTGCGTGCGTGCGTGTGTGTGTGTGTGTGTGTGTGTGTATGCTTTCTAGATCCATTTTCATAACTTTTCTACTGACTACCCTGGAATAACACTGTTATATCTTGTTATTCCGAGTGGAGTCCACGTCCACTGTCTAGGTGCTCACTACTCTCTACTGATTTACCTCTCTACTTCTTAAGAAATTTTCCCTAACATTCCCGTGGCTCAGTTGCATGGGTAACATCCTACCACAATCTCTCGATCATTTCATTATTTTGGTAAAGAGGCTATCCTCTCTGCTTTGTTTCTGCCTTCGAGTATTTTCCCTGTCTTAAACATATCTCCTCTTGCTTCTCGTTCTTGTACTGACGTGAGGACCTGTCTAATGAAATATCTTATTCCATTCAGCTCTGACACCAGTTTGTACATCACACAACAACTGTGTCACACAACACATGTTCTACACATAGTCTGGGTCACACAACACCCGCTCTACATAAAGCTCGGGTCACACAACACCTGCACTACACAAAGCCTGAGTCACACAACACCTGCTCTACACAAAGACTGGGTCACACAAAACCTGTTCTACAAAACACCTGCTCTACATAAAGCCTGAGTCACACAACACCTGTTCTACATAATACCTGCTCTACACAAAGTCTGCTCTACACAAGATCTCCTCCACACTAAGCCTGGGTCAGGCAATACCTACGTCACACATCTACGTTACAACACAAGCCTCCACAATAACTAATACACAACACGTTCATAAAAAATCACACACCATCAATTCAGTAAGTGAATTACTCAGATTGATTGAAATTGATGTAGGTTAATTGGCATTAATTTGTATTATCACCTCCTACCGGAATGACTCCAAGACCCAGATTAATTCCAAATTGGAAGATTGGATGTCGTGGCAACGATGTGTGTGTGTGTGTGTGTGTGTGTGTGTGTGTGTGTGTGTGTGTGTGTGTGTAATTGGAAGATTATGTTAACGAGTAGATTTGCCTGTGAATAGATGGATGGGTGGCGACACACACACACACACACACACACACACACACACACACACACACACACACACACACACACACACACACAGATCAGAGAATACCTGACGGGAAGGCATCAGCGAGTCATGATACGTGACGAGGTGTCAGAGTGGGCGCCTGTGACGAGCGGGGTTCCACAGGGGTCAGTCCTAGGACAGGTGCTGTTTCTGGCATTTGTGAACGACATGACGGAAGGAATCGACTTAGAATTGTCCATGTTTGCAGACGATATGAAGATAATAAGGAGAATTCAGTCGGAGGAGGACCAGGCAGGACTACAGAGAGATGTGGACAGGCTGCAGGCCTGGTTCAGCATCTTGCTCCTGGAGTTCAACCCCACCAAGTACAAAGTCATGAAAATCGGGGAAGGGCAAAAAAGATCGCAGACTGACTACAGTCTATGGGGCCAAAGACTCCAAGCGTCACTCAAGGAAAAGGATCTTGGAGTATGTATAATACCGAACACATCTGAGGCGCACATCAACCAGATAACTGCTGCAGCATATATATGACTAGCGAACCTAGGAATATCATTCCGACATCTGACTAAGGAGTCGTTACAGACCCTGTACACCGTGTACGTCAGGTTTTATTGGAGTATGCAGCTGCAATTTAGAACCCTCACCTTGCTGAACACGTCAGGAAACTAGAGAAAGCGTAAAGCTTTGCAACGAGACTAGTCCAGGAGCTAAGGGACATGTCCTCCGAAGAGAGGTTAAGAGAACACGACCTGACGGCACTGGAGGACAGGATGGTTAGGGGAAATATGATAACGACATATAAAATACTGAGAGGAATCGACAAGGTGGACGGGGACTGGAAGTTCCAGAGATGGGTCAGAACAGCATGGGGTCACAATTGGAAGCTGAAGACTCAGATGAGTCACAGGATGTTAAGAATTATTTCTTCAGCCATTGAGTCGTCAGGAAGTGGAATAGACTGGAAAGTGAGGTAGTGGAGGCATGTACCATACATTGCTTTAAGAAGAAGTATGATGAAGCTCGTGGAGTAGGAAGAGTGTGGGACCTAATGGTGACCAGTGAAGAGGCGGAGGTCAGAAGCTATGTCTCGACCTCTGCAACCACAATTAGGTGAGTACACACACACACACACACACACACACACACACACACACACACACACACACACACCAACACACACATAAAGGAGGTTTTGTAAAGGAGGTTTTGAGGGCGAGGGGCTTGGGCTTCCAGCAAGCGTGCGTGAGCGTGTTAGATAGGAGTGAATGGAGACGAATGGTACTTGGGACCTGACGATCTGTTGGAGTGTGAGCAGGGTAATATTTAGTAAAGGGTTTCAGGGAAACCGGTTATTTTCATATAGTCGGACTTGAGTCCTGGAAATGGGAAGTACAATGCCTGCACTTTAAAGGAGGAGTTTGGGATATTGGCAGTTTGGAGGGATATGTTGTGTATCTTTTTACGTATATGCTTCTAAACTGTTGTATTCTGGGCACCTCTGCAAAAACAGTGATAATGTGTGAGTGTGGTGAAAGTGTTGAATGATGATGAAAGTATTTTCTTTTTGGGGATTTTCTTTCTTTTTTGGGTCATCCTGCCTCGGTGGGAAACGGCCGACTTGTTGAAAAATAAATAAATAAATAAATAAATAAATATATATATATATATATATATATATATATATATATATATATATATATATATATATATATATATATATATATATTTGTATATATATTATTATTATTATCACACTGGCCGATTCCCACCAAGGCAGGGTGGCCCGAAAAAGAAAAACTTTCACCATCATTCACTCCATCACTGTCTTGCCAGAAGGGTGCTTTACACTACAGTTTTTAAACTGCAACATTAACACCCCTCCTTCAGAGTGCAGGCACTGTACTTCCCATCTCCAGGACTCAAGTCCGGCCTGCCGGTTTCCCTGAACCCCTTCATAAATGTTACTTTGCTCACACTCCAACAGCACGTCAAGTATTAAAAACCATTTGTCTCCATTCACTCCTATCAAACACGCTCACGCATGCCTGCTGTAAGTCCAAGCCCCTCGCACACAAAACCTCCTTTACCCCCTCCCTCCAACCTTCCCTAGGCCGACCCCTACCCCGCCTTCCTTCCACTACAGACTGATACACTCTTGAAGTCACTCTCGCTCCATTCTCTCTACATGTCCGAACCACCTCAACAACCCTTCCTCAGCCCTCTGGACAACAGTTTTGGTAATCCTGCACCTCCTCCTAACTTCCAAACTACATTATATTCTCTGCATTATATTCACACCACACACTGCCCTCAGACATGACATCTCCACTGCCTCCAGCCTTCTCCTCGCTGCAACATTCATCACCCATGCTTCACACCCACATAAGAGCGTTGGTAAAACTATACTCTCATACATTCCCCTCTTTGCCTCCAAGGACAAAGTTCTATGTCTCCACAGACTCCTAAGTGCACCACTCACCCTTTTCCCCTCATCAGTTCTATGATTCACCTCATCTTTCATAGACCCATCCGCTGACACGTCCACTCCCAAATATCTGAATACATTCACCTCCTCCATACTCTCTCCCTCCAATCTGATATTCAATCTTTCATCGCCTAATCTTTTTGTTATCCTCATAACCTTACTCTTTCCTGTATTCACTTTCAATTTTCTTCTTTTGCACACCCTACCAAATTCATCCACCAATCTCTGCAACTTCTCTTCAGAATCTCCCAAGAGCACAGTGTCATCAGCAAAGAGCAACTGTGACAACTCCCACTTTATGTGTGATTCTTTATCTTTTAACTCCACGCCTCTTGCCAAGACCCTCGCATTTACTTCTCTTACAACCCCATCTATAAATATATTAAACAACCACGGTGACATCACACATCCTTGTCTAAGGCCTACTTTTACTGGGAAATAATCTCCCTCTTTCCTACATACTCTAAGTTGAGCCTCACTATCCTCGTAAAAACTCTTCATTGCTTTCAGTAACCTACCTCCTACACCATACACCTGCAACATCTGCCACATTGTCCCCCTATCCACCCTGTCATACGCATTTTCCAAATCCATAAATTCCTCAAAAACCTCTTTAGCCTTATCTAAATACTGTTCACTTATATGTTTCACTGTAAACACCTGGTCCACACACCCCCTACCTTTCCTAAAGCCTCCTTGTTCATCTGCTATCCTATTCTCTGTCTTACTCTTAATTCTTTCAATAATAACTCTACCATACACTTTACCAGGTATACTCAACAGACTTATCCACCTTTAATTTTTGCACTCTATTTTGTCCCCTTTGCCTTTATACAAAGGAACTATGCATGCTCTCTGCCAATCCCTAGGTACCTTACCCTTTTCCATACATTTATTAAATAATTGCACCAACCACTCCAAAATTATATCCCCACCTACTTTTAACATTTCTATCTTTATCCCATCAATCCCGGATGCCTTACCCCCTTTCATTTTACCTACTGCCTCGCGACCTTCCCCCACACTCACAACTGGCTCTTCCTCACTCCTACAAGATGTTATTCCTCCTTGCCGTGTACACGAAATCACAGCTTCCCTATCTTCATCAACATTTAACAATTACTCAAAATATTCCCTCCATCTTCCCAATACCTCTAACTCTCCATTTAATAACTCTCCTCTTCTATTTTTAACTGACAAATGCATTTGTTTTCTAGGCTTCCTTAACTTGTTAATCCCACTCCAAAACTTTTTCTTATTTTCAACAAAATTTGTTGATAACATCTCACCCACTCTCTCATTTGCTCTCTCTTTACATTGTTTCACCACTCTCTTAACATCTCTCTTTTTCTTCATATTCTCTTCCCTCCTTGCATCACTTCTACTTTGTAAAAACTTCTCATATGCTAACTTTTTCTCCCTTACTACTTTCTTTATAACATCATTCCACCAATCGCTCATTTTCCCTCCCGCACCCACTTTCCTGTAACCACAAACTTCTGCTGAACACTCTAACACTACATTTTTAAACCTACCCCATACCTCTTCGACCCCATTTCCTATGCTCTCATTAGCCCATCTATCCTCCAATAGCTGTTTATATCTTACCCTAACTGCCTCCTCTTTTAGTTTATAAACCTTCACCTCTCTCTTCCATGATGCTTCTATTCTCCTTGTATCCCATCTACCTTTTACTCTCAGTGTAGCTACAACTAAAAAGTGATCTGATATATCTGTGGCCCCTCTATAAACTTGTACATCCTGAAGTCTACTCAACAGTCTTTTATCTACCAATACATAATCCAACAAACTACTGTCATTTCGCCCTACATCATATCTTGTATACTTATTTATCCTCTTTATCTTAAAATATGTATTTCCTATAACTAAACCCCTTTCTATACAAAGTTCAATCAAAGGGCTCCCATTATCATTTACACCTGGCACCCCAAACTTACCTACCACACCCTCTCTAAAAGTTTCTCCTACTTTAGCATTCAGGAGAAACTTTTTGAGAGGGTGTGGTAGGTAAGTTTAGGGTGCCAGGTGTAAATGATAATGGGAGCCCTTTGATTGAACTTTGTATAGAAAGGGGTTTAGTTATAGGTAATACATATTTTAAGAAAAAGAGGATAAATAAGTATACAAGATATGATGTAGAGCGAAATGACAGTAGTTTGTTGGATTATTTATATATATATATATATATATATATATATATATATATATATATATATATATATATATATATGTATATATATATATATATATATATATATATATATATATGTATATATATATATATATATATATATATATATATATATATATATATATATATATATATATATAATGTGTGTT
Organism: Cherax quadricarinatus; assembly: GCF_038502225.1. Lineage (NCBI taxonomy): Eukaryota > Metazoa > Arthropoda > Malacostraca > Decapoda > Parastacidae > Cherax > Cherax quadricarinatus. Next base: position 7,031,511 of record NC_091293.1, read on the forward strand.
TGTGTGTATGTTTGTGTGTACATACTCGCAGGAACCAGGGATCAGATGAGAATGGTTCTGGAAGGAAGGAGTGGATGAAGGAGCAGTGGAAAAGGATGGAACAAGAGTGGGAGAGAAAATTAGGAGAGCTTTCTGAAAAAATGGAGACAGAGCTTTCTGTGAAACTAGAAAAGATTTTGGAGAAGGGGAAGAAGAACTGGGAGGCACAAGTCGAAACTGTAACCATGATAAGGGTCCTAGAAGATGAGGTAAACAGGATGAAGCAAGTTACAAGGGCATTGACCAGAGAAGACACAGCATATGAAACTGAGAGGCCGAACAGGAAGGAGATATGAATTATGCTAAGGTCATATCAACCTGCCAAAAAAGGCCAAGGAGTGAAAGGGGAGAGCAGCTGGGTGCAGGTGGTGGGGGTGATAGGTCAAATGCTGAGGCAGAACAATGCTACAAAGAGCCACTGGAAAAAACAAGGGAGTAAATGACAATGTACAGACAGGAACCAGAGTCACAGAGGGAGAGGCAATGGGAGGAGGAAAGGGCAAAATCAGTGTTTATCCATGGTCTTCAGGAGAGAGAGGAAAGGACACACACTGAAAGTTGGCAGGCAGAAAGAAAGGAGATTGAGAACATCACGGAAATAGGTGGAGAAGACATGGATGAGATTGTAAATTTTCAGAGAATAGGGGGGTTACTTGAAGGGGAGAAAACGACCAATCAAGCTGATTCTCAGGACAGAAACAGTGCAGAACAGGATTCTCCAAGAGAAACCACGGTTGAAATACTCGGAAAAGTACAAGAGGGTGTTCCTATACAGAGACTGAACACAAACAGAACGACATCAGCTGAGGGAGAGGACAAAAAAGCGAAAAGAGCTAGGAAAGGAGACAAGGATGGAACCAGCAGAGGTCAATCAGAGCAGAACAGAGCAGCAAGGGCAAGTACACACAGAACTATCCTCAAAACACCATCCCAACACAAACTACAATCCACACTCACAGCTTCCACCCAACACCCAGCGATAGAATCCCACAGTATGCTACCAGGTCTCCCACCCTCACAGGCCCCCCAAACCACAGTGTTGGAAAGGAAACTGAAGGTATGATACACAAAAGCTGATGGAATAACAAATAAGTGGGAGGAGTGGCATGAAAGAGTCAAAGAGACATCATAGCTCTCACAGAAACCAAGCTAACAGGTATGATAACAGATACCATCTTTCCTACGGGATACCAGATCCTGAGGAAAGACAGAGGGAACGGGGGGTGGAGGAGTGGCACTGTTGATCAAAAAACGATGGAATTTTGATGAGCTGGAGAGAGGAGACAGCAGAGAAGCAAGCGATTACATAGTGGGAACACTTCACTCTGGAGGTCCCAAGGTGGTAATTGCAGTGATGTATAACCCCCCACAGAACAGCAGGAGGCCAAGGCAAGAGTATGATAAGAGCAATAGAGCAATGGTTGACACACTGGCTGCAGTGGCCAGGAGAGCTCGTGCATGCAGGGCAACGCTCCTGATCATGGGTGACTTTAACCACAAGGAGATCGATTGGGAGAACTTGGAGCCACATGGGGGCCAAGATGCATGGAGGGCTAAGATGATGGAGGTGGTACTGGAAAACTTCATGTACCAACACGTAAGGGACACTACAAGAGAGAGAGGAGAGGATGAACTAGCAAGACTGGACCTAGTATTCACCTTGAGTAGTGCAGATATTGAAGACATCACATATGAAAGACCCCTTGAGGCCAGCGATCATGTGGTTTTAAGCTTGGAATACACAGTAGAGCTGCAAGTGGAGGGGGAAGCAGGAAGGCCAGGATGAATGAAGCCAAACTTCAAGAAAGGGGACTATACGGGAATGAGGAACTTCCTGAACGGGTTTCAGTGGGATAGTGAACTGGCAGGGAAGCCAGTTAATGAGCTGATGGGATATGTAGCAACAATGTGCATGGAGGCTGAGGAGAGGTTTGTACCCTAGGGATTAATGAAAAAGCCAGGATGAGCCCATGGTTCACCAAAAGGTGTAGAGAGGCAAAAACCAAGTGTGCTAGGGAATGGAAGAAATATAGAAGGCAAAGGACCCAGGAGAATAAGGAGAGCAGTCGTAGAGCCAGAAATGAATATGCACAGATAAGAAGGGAGGCCCAACGACAATATGAAAACGACATAGCAGCGAAAACCAAATCTGACCCGAAACTGTTATACAGCCTCACCAGGAGGAAAACAACAGTCAAGGACCAGGTAATCAGGCTAATGAAGGAAGAAGAGACAACAAGAAATGACCTTGAAGTATGTGAGGAACTCAACAGGAGATTTAAAGAAGTGTTCACAGAGGAGACAGAAGGGGCTCCAGAAAGACGGAGAGGTGGGGCACACCAAGTGCTGGACACAGTACACACAACCAAGGAAGAAGTGAAGAGGCTTCTGAGTTAGCTAGATACCTGAAAGGCAATGGGGCCAGATAACATCTCTCCATGGGTCCTGAGAGAGGGAGCAGAGGCGCTATGTGTACCCCTAACAACAATATTCAATACATCTTTCGATAAAGGGAGATTGCCTGAGGCATGGAAGACAGCAAATGTAGTCCCAATCTTTAAAAAAGGAGACAGACATGACGCACTAAACTACAGACCAATGTCACTGACATGTAGAGTATGCAAAGTCATGGAGAAGATTATCAGAGGAAGAGTGGTGGAACACCTAGAAAGGAATGATCTCATCAACAGCAGCCAACATGGTTTCAGGGACGGGAAATCCTGTGTCACAAACCTACTGGAGTTCTATGACATGGTGACAGCAGTAAGACAAGAGAGAGAGGGGTGGGTGGATTGCATTTTCTTGGACTGCATGAAGGCGTTTGACACAGTACCACTCAAGAGATTAGTGCAAAAGCTGTAGGACCAAGCAGGGATAACAGGGATGGCACAACAGTGGATCAGGAAATACTTGTCAGGAAGACAGCAGCGAATCATGGTACGTGGCGAGGTGTCAGAGTGGGCACCTGTGACCAGCGGGGTCCCACAGGGGTCAGTCCTAGGACCAGTGCTGTTTCTGGTATTTGTGAACTACATGACGGAAGGAATAGACTCTGAAGTGTCCCTGTTTGCAGATGACGTGAAGTTGATGAGAAGAATTCATTCGATCAAAGACCAGGCAGAACTACAAAGGGATCTGGACAGGCTGCAGACCTGGTCCAGCAATTGGCTCCTGGAGTTCAATCCCACCAAGTGCAAAGTCATGAAGATTGGGGAAGGGCAAAGAAGACCGCAGACGGAGTACAGTCTAGGGGGCCAGAGACTACAAACCTCACTCAAGGAAAAAGATCTTGGGGTGAGTATAACACCAGGCACATCTCCAGAAGCGCACATCAGCCAAATAACTGCTGCAGCATATGGGCGCCTAGCAAACCTCAGAACAGCATTCCGACATCTTAATAAGGAATCGTTCAGGACCCTGTACACCGTGTACGTTAGGCCCATATTGGAGTATGCGGCAACAGTTTGGAACCCACACCTAGTCAAGCACGTAAAGAAACTAGAGAAAGTGCAAAGGTTTGCAACAAGACTAGTTCTAGAGCTGAGAAGTATGTCCTACGTGCAGAGGTTAAGGGAAATCAACCTGACGACACTGGAGGACAGGAGAGAGAGGGAGGACATGATAACGACATACAAAATACTAAGAGGAATTGACAAGGTGGACGAAGACAGGATGTTCCAGAGATGGGACACAGGAAGAAGGAGACACAGCTGGATGTTGAAGACACAGATGAATCACAGGGATGTTAGGAAGTATTTCTTCAGCCACAGAGTAGTCAGGAAGTGGAATAGTTTGGGAAGCGATGTAGTGGAGGCAGGATCCATACATAGCTTTAAGCAGAGGTATGATAAAGCTCACGGTTCAGGGAGAGTGACCTACTAGCGACCAGTGAAGAGGTGGGGCCAGGAGCTTGGACTCGACCCCTGCAAGCTCAACTAGGTGAGTACAACTGAGTACATATATGCAGTGGTTTAGTACATATGACCTCCTTTTCTCTTATTCTCTTATTCCTAGTTCTCAATTTGTAAAGAACAAAATTCTCACTTCTTTTCGACAACTCAGTTTCCTGAATTTTCAGCTGCAGATTCTTCTTAAGTTTTTGTGGTAACCTTTTATGATCATATGCATAATTACCAAGTCTTCTCTCTTCTTCCGATCAACTAAATCCTTATTCGTAACTAAATCTTTATTCGTAACTCATGTTTCATAGCTTTGGGAGTTATTTGTCTGGGCTAATAATGTGTTGATTTTTTTTATGTATTTGGATGTAACTGCATAATGCAATTTTTCTTTAATGTGTTCTGATTTTTTTTTTAAGTATTTGTTAGTCCATGAATCTGAGAGCTCATTCATGGATATCAGAAACAGTAAGGGTCCAAGTTTCTAGTTCATTGGAAACTCCACTCACCTTTGTGCGCTTTGATACCTCAGCTTGCACCATCACCCTCCCTTTCCCCCGCAGTTCGGTCTCAGACCAGGCCTTACAGTTGCCGACTAGGCTGTTGGTGCAAGTCACACTCACTCATACGTATGCAACACTGCTAGGCTGATTGGGAAATGATTTGAAGAACTTATTAAGCTCCCTCTTGAAGACAACCAAGGGGGTCTATTAGTAATTCCTCTTATATGTGAAGGGAGATTGTTCGAAAGTCTTGGTGTTCTCGCTGCTCCCATGTTTGCCGAGGCTGTTGTTGCTTTTGTAGGACGTGATTTCGGTTTGCAGAATTGGGACCACTTTAAAAAAAATCCAGGTGTAGATTATGATTCATTTTCCTCTTCTACGCTTCTCGGAGTACAGTTCGAGAGGCTGCAAGCATTCCAAGTATTTTACAGGCAGTGAAGGTTTTCTAAATTCTCCGGATCTCAGTTTCGCCTGCCGTAAGAATATGAAAGTCACAATACCGTCCCCAGACCAGTTCATCAGAAACCTAAACCTAGGAGAGTAATCTCAAGGCGAGGTTTCGAGTAATTGGTAGACTGGTTAGGAACGGACACAAACGTCGTCGTAAAGTTCCTCTTCTGAGTACGGGATTTTGATGAATTCGCCTGTCTTAAAATAACAAGAAAGAGAACACGTGTCTGGAAATGTATCATCACTGACTTGACATCTGCTTTGAAAGTGATACTCATCGAGTGTGATAGTAACACACTTGTGAACCTTGAATGTGAGACCTAAAATATTCTTTCCTGAGTCTCGCATCTTCAGCACTATAGAGTAATCTGAATTTGTTTTATATTTCGTTGCAATTTTTATTTTCCCTCAATTTATTCTTAGAGGAATAGCCGAAATTTGCTTACAATGAACATCATATTGTTTTTTGTTGACCACTACAAGCGAACTAGTATTGTATACATGCTAAACGACAGTAACACTCAAAAAAAAAATATCCTTTGAGAAACTGCATATATGAAGGTTGGGAGAGTAAAGAAATAAAACAAATGTTAGACAAAGCAAAAAAGGCAAAACAATGCAATGGGGTCAGGAACCTTCATGCGGAACTTAATTAAGTAGAAAAGCAACACTTATGCAACACAGCACAGGGGTACAGAAAAGCAAAAGAGAAAGAGACACAAGTACAAGCCACAGCAAGCAGCAGATGTACTATACACAGATTTTGCAAGAGCCTTTGACAAGTGCGATCATGGTGTAATAGCACACCAAACATGTGCTAAGGAATAACTGGAAAACTGGGCGGATGGATCTTTAACTTTCTAGCCAACAGAAGACAAAGAGTAATAGTAAACAGAATTAAGTTAGAGGCTGCCACTGAAAAATTCTGTTCCGCAAGGCACAGGAATCGTCCCGATGCTCTTTTTCATGAGATGTAAACCAGAAAATGGAAGCATTAATTTTAGTGTATAATATCTTTCTTATAATTTTATATTGCTGATATTTTCATTAATAGCTAAGTTGAAGATTTCATGGTCTGTAATGTTATTTGATTTATTATATTAGCTTATGTATGTAGGTAGGATGTAACAACTACACCTTTCATTGTGCTCACTGTTGGAGAGTTTTGATAGTTAGCTCTTGATAATTATCTGCCCACTTGTTTCACAGTCGGTGTCAGGCGCAGTCTGCTACCCATCTGGTGATGTTGAAGGGGTAAACTTTTACTAAGTCACGTGGCCTACATGATGATGTGACTGTTGGGCCTACTTCACTCTCTCTCTTTCTGGCTGTTGCTCGTGGTAGCAACATGGTATCTCTCTCTTTTTGCAGCTTTTTGTGTGATTTAGACTCAGTTTTTTTGGTAATGTCTTCGTTGGGGAGCAGAGACATACATCTCGTAACTCTGTGCAGCTCTGTTCACAGAGCATTGTTTGAACGTTTTTCAGAGGTTGTCGTGGAGAAACTCTATATCTTTGGTCTCGAGTTATACTTGTGACCTATATTTGTTGTGACATCTACATACTGCCGTTGTCGGGATTTGGTATTGCTGAATACTGTTTCAGTAATAAGGGAGTTTTATGTCTTAGTGGAGGATCTGTTGAAGGTCCACAGTTAGGTTCATCGGTTTTGTCTCCTTGGTCCTTGCCTGACGATGTGCTGTTCACTGCTGCTTCATACATTATTGTTGTTTGGCGAATGAGTCGTCATATTGCTCAAGCAAGCTGTTTGATTCCCTTGTCGGTTGAGAAGTTAGATTATTTAGGGACTTGTTGTCAGTCACAGTATAACTTTAAGTCGAGTCTTACTGATACATAACGAGCATTACTGAGCACATATATATACACACACACATACACACCTACCTACATAATTATATATAGGGAGGGGTGTTAATGTTGCAGTTTAAAAACTGTAGTGTAAAGCACCCTTCTGGCAAGACAGTGATGGAGTGAATGATGGTGAAAGTTTTTCTTTTTCGGGCCACCCTGCCTTGGTGGGAATCGGCCGGTGTGATAATAAATAATAAAAAATATATATATATAAATATATATATATATATATATATATATATATATATATATATATATATATATATATATATATATATATATATATATATATATATATATACATACAAAATCCGTGTACTTGAGTATATCTCATCATAGCAACATACCAAGAATTGTGTAGGAGCTGTTCTTCTTAATTATACCAAATATATTAACTTGAATTGTTACCACTTAAACAACTTTTGTATTAAAGATCTCAAATTTTATGTGGTTAGTTTATATTCACCCAGTTGCAATATCAGAGATATTTAAAGGTCTCTGAGTTTTAAAGGACAACCGGACTAGAATATTCTCTGACAAACCAGAAACAGGCTAGATTTTAGAGGTGGGTCAGTAAGTTGAGTTTCTAGTATTCTCTGGAGATGTCTATACTTTATGGATGTCGCATTTTTTAACAGACAAATATCTAAAGTCAGCGCCTGGCCAGCCGGGCTGTGGCTTGTAGGTTGGATTGCATATGGGCAGCAGTAACAGCCTGGTTGATTAAACCCTTATCGATCGTGAGGCTTGGTCATGGACCGGGCCGCGGGGTCGTTGACCCATGTAACTCCTTCCAGGTAGACTCCTAGTACTAGGCTATATTTATATCGGCTTGGAAAACTGCTGCGTTCTCAGTGGGTGTGAATCTCATACAGATTTTAGTATTTTCTGCAAAGGGTGATAGGGTGATATGTTTTATATCTCTGTATCGGATATAAAAATGAGAAAAAAATTGGGCGGGTACTGTGGCAGCCTCTGAGTCTACTCTCTTCACTATTACTCTTTGGGTTCTGTTGGTTAGTAGGTCGAAGATCTGTCTGCCCACTATTCCGGTTTTTCCTTATGTACACATTTTGTGCTCAGTTACACCATGGACGCACTTGTCAAAGGCTTTGACAAAGGTATCGTGTCACATAGTCTCGTCCCGTACTTTCTTTCCCTATCACCTCCTATACCCTCTTTCATTTCTCCCTTTTCCTATTCGTCTTCACATGGCATCTTCCTCTTCCTTTTTCTACCATATACTCTCACACTCTACCTTGCCTCTATCCTTTTCCCTTCCACAGTCCCCAGGCATTCTCTCACCCCTTCCTTCTTTTCTTTCCCTGCCCTCTCCATCTCCCTTCCTCTAGCAGTTAGCAACACGTAACCCTCCCCCCCTTCCGGGACTTAATATCCGCAGAAGCCAATTGCAATTTCGGGGTGTTGAGGGACGTAACTAATGGCTGCCACTAAGGTCGACGTAGCCGTCGAGGAAGCCCAGTGAATAGCCTCTACAGGAATGGGGCAGCTTGGCCCACTCTTGTCCACCCAAGGGTGGTGGTAACCCCAGTTTTGATATTTTGAATCTGTGTTTGAATGACGCACGAACGATGGCAATAGAATAAGCAATATGAATTCGTGTCTCTTTTAGTCGTTCTGATCGTTAGCAAAGATCGTGAGAACATGATATAATGAACTACTTACTTGCACCTCACTTTCTTTCATTCTCACTGGTGTATAAACACTGTAATTGACGTTTTTCTACCGACGTGCAAAAAAAAAAAAAAAAATGTATGGAAAGAGGAATGTTATTGTGGTGGTGGTGGTGGTGGTGGTGGTGGTGGTGGTGGTGGTGCAGACACAAGGCTAGCTGCAGTAATCAATGTCACTATAGCAGTAGCACACTACCAGCTACTGAATGTCCGTGAACCACACTCTTGCTCGTGCCAGCTCCTCCTCCTCATAATGCTCAGGAGAGCACCGCCCGTCCCAGCTCCTGCTGCTTGTCTTCCTCAGGCAGCATTACCCTTCCCTGCCCCTGATGCTGCCTTCCTCGGGCAGCATCACCCTTCCCTGCCTTTGATGCTACCTTCCTCAGGCAGCATCACCCTTCCCTGCCCATGATGCTGCCTTCCTCATGCAGCATCACCCTTCCCTGCCTCTCATGCTGGTTACCTCAAATAGCATCACCCTTCCCTACCTATGATGCTGCCTTCCTCAAGCAGCATCACCTTTCCCTGACTTTGATACTGCCTTCTTCAAGCAGCATCACCTTTCCCTGCCTTTGATACTGCGTTCTTCAAGCAGCATCACCTTTCCCTGCCTTTGATACTGCCTTCTTCAAGCAGCATCACCTTTCCCTGCCTTTGATACTGCCTTCCTCAAGCAGCATCACCCTTCCCTGCCCCTGATGCTGCCTTCCTCAAGCAGCATCACCCTTCCCTGCCCCTGATGCTGCCTTCCTCAAGCAGCATCACCCTTCCCTGCCCCTGATGCTGCCTTCCTCAAGCAGCATCACCCTTCCCTGCCCTTGATGCTGCCTTCCTCAAGCAGCATCACCCTTCCCTGCCCCTGATGCTGCCTTCCTAAAGCAGCATCACCCTTCCCTGCCCCTGATGCTGCCTTCCTCAAGCAGCATCACCCTTCCCTGCCCCTGATGCTGCCTTCCTCAAGCAGCATCACCCTTCCCTGCCCCTGATGCTGCCTTCCTCAAGCAGCATCACCCTTCCCTGCCCCTGATGCTGCCTTCCTCAAGCAGCATCACCCTTCCCTGCCCCTGATACTGCCTTCCTCAAGCAGCATCACCCTTCCCTGCCCCTGATGCTGCCTTCCTCAAGCAGCATCACCCTTCCCTGCCCCTGATACTGCCTTCCTCAAGCAGCATCACCCTTCCCTGCCCCTGATACTGCCTTCCTCAAGCACCATCACCCTTCCCTGCCCCTGATGCTAACTTCCTCAAGCAGCATCACCCTTCCCTGCCCCTGATGCTGCCTTCCTCAAGCAGCATCACCCTTCCCTGCCCCTGATGCTGCCTTCCTCAAGCAGCATCACCCTTCCCTGCCCCTGATGCTGCCTTCCTAAAGCAGCATCACCCTTCCCTGCCCCTGATGCTGCCTTCCTCAAGCAGCATCACCCTTCCCTGCCCCTGATGCTGCCTTCCTCAAGCAGCATCACCCTTCCCTGCCCCTGATGCTGCCTTCCTAAAGCAGCATCACCCTTCCCTGCCCCTGATGCTGCCTTCCTCAAGCAGCATCACCCTTCCCTGCCCCTGATGCTGCCTTCCTCAAGCAGCATCACCCTTCCCTGCCCCTGATGCTGCCTTCCTCAAGCAGCATCACCCTTCCCTGCCCCTGATGCTGCCTTCCTCAAGCAGCATCACCCTTCCCTGCCCCTGATGCTGCCTTCCTCAAACAGCATCACCCTTCCCTGCCCCTGATGCTGCCTTCCTCAAGCAGCATCACCCTTCCCTGCCCCTGATGCTGCCTTCCTCAAGCAGCATCACCCTTCCCTGCCCCTGATGCTGCCTTCCTCAAGCAGCATCACCCTTCCCTGCCCCTGATGCTGCCTTCCTCAAGCAGCATCACCCTTCCCTGCCCCTGATGCTGCCTTCCTAAAGCAGCATCACACTTCCCTGCCCCTGATGCTGCCTTCCTCAAGCAGCATCACCCTTCCCTGCCCCTGATGCTGCCTTCCTCAAGCAGCATCACCCTTCCCTGCCCCTGATGCTGCCTTCCTAAAGCAGCATCACCCTTCCCTGCCCCTGATACTGCCTTCCTCAAGCAGCATCACCCTTCCCTGCCCCTGATGCTGCCTTCCTCAAGCAGCATCACCCTTCCCTGCCCCTGATACTGCCTTCCTCAAGCAGCATCACCCTTCCCTGCCCCTGATACTGCCTTCCTCAAGCACCATCACCCTTCCCTGCCCCTGATGCTGCCTTCCTCAAGCAGCATCACCCTTCCCTGCCCCTGATGCTGCCTTCCTCAAGCAGCATCACCCTTCCCTGCCCCTGATGCTGCCTTCCTCAAGCAGCATCACCCTTCCCTGCCCCTGATGCTGCCTTCCTCAAGCAGCATCACCCTTCCCTGCCCCTGATGCTGCCTTCCTCAAGCAGCATCACCCTTCCCTGCCCCTGATGCTGCCTTCCTCAAGCAGCATCACCCTTCCCTGCCCCTGATGCTGCCTTCCTCAAGCAGCATCACCCTTCCCTGCCCCTGATGCTGCCTTCCTCAAGCAGCATCACCCTTCCCTGCCCCTGATACTGCCTTCCTCAAGCAGCATCACCCTTCCCTGCCCCTGATGCTGCCTTCCTCAAAGCACCCTTCCCTGCCCCTGATGCTGCCTTCCTCATCACCCTTCCCTGCCCCTGATGCTGCCTTCCTCAAGCAGCATCACCCTTCCCTGCCCCTGATGCTGCCTTCCTCAAGCAGCATCACCCTTCCCTGCCCCTGATGCTGCCTTCCTCAAGCAGCATCACCCTTCCCTGCCCCTGATGCTGCCTTCCTCAAGCAGCATCACCCTTCCCTGCCCATGATGCTGCCTTCCTCAAGCAGCATCACCCTTCCCTGCCCCTGATACTGCCTTCCTCAAGCAGCATCACCCTTCCCTGCCCCTGATACTGCCTTCCTCAAGCACCATCACCCTTCCCTGCCCCTGATGCTGCCTTCCTCAAGCAGCATCACCCTTCCCTGCCCCTGATGCTGCCTTCCTCAAGCAGCATCACCCTTCCCTGCCCCTGATGCTGCCTTCCTCAAGCAGCATCACCCTTCCCTGCCCCTGATACTGCCTTCCTCAAGCAGCATCACCCTTCCCTGCCCCTGATGCTGCCTTCCTCAAGCAGCATCACCCTTCCCTGCCCCTGATGCTGCCTTCCTCAAGCAGCATCACCCTTCCCTGCCCCTGATACTGCCTTCCTCAAGCAGCATCACCCTTCCCTGCCCCTGATACTGCCTTCCTCAAGCAGCATCACCCTTCCCTGCCCCTGATGCTGCCTTCCTCAAGCAGCATCACCCTTCCCTGCCCCTGATGCTGCCTTCCTCAAGCAGCATCACCCTTCCCTGCCCCTGATACTGCCTTCCTCAAGCAGCATCACCCTTCCCTGCCCCTGATGCTGCCTTCCTCAAGCAGCATCACCCTTCCCTGCCCCTGATACTGCCTTCCTCAAGCAGCATCACCCTTCCCTGCCCCTGATACTGCCTTCCTCAAGCACCATCACCCTTCCCTGCCCCTGATGCTGCCTTCCTCAAGCAGCATCACCCTTCCCTGCCCCTGATGCTGCCTTCCTCAAGCAGCATCACCCTTCCCTGCCCCTGATACTGCCTTCCTCAAGCACCATCACCCTTCCCTGCCCCTGATGCTGCCTTCCTCAAGCAGCATCACCCTTCCCTGCCCCTGATGCTGCCTTCCTCAAGCAGCATCATCCTTCCCTGCCCCTGATGCTGCCTTCCTCAAGCAGCATCACCCTTCCCTGCCCCTGATGCTGCCTTCCTCAAGCAGCATCACCCTTCCCTGCCCCTGATGCTGCCTTCCTCAAGCAGCATCACCCTTCCCTGCCCCTGATTCTGCCTTCCTCAAGCAGCATCACCCTTTGCCCCCTGCCTTCCTAAAGCACCATCACCCTTCCCTGCCCCTGATGCTGCCTTCCTCAAGCACCATCACCCTTCCCTGCCCCTGATACTGCCTTCCTCAAGCAGCATCACCCTTCCCTGCCCCTGATGCTGCCTTCCACCCTTCCCTGCCCCTGATACTGCCTTCCTTCACCCCCTGCCCCTGATACTGCCTGCCTCAAGCAGCATCACCCTTCCCTGCCCCTGATGCTGCCTTCCTCAAGCAGCATCACCCTTCCCTGCCCCTGATGCTGCCTTCCTCAAGCAGCATCACCCTTCCCTGCCCCTGATGCTGCCTTCCTCAAGCACCATCACCCTTCCCTGCCCCTGATGCTGCCTTCCTCAAGCAGCATCACCCTTCCCTGCCCCTGATGCTGCCTTCCTCAAGCAGCATCACCCTTCCCTGCCCCTGATGCTGCCTTCCTCAAGCAGCATCACCCTTCCCTGCCCCTGATGCTGCCTTCCTCAAGCAGCATCACCCTTCCCTGCCCCTGATGCTGCCTTCCTCAAGCAGCATCACCCTTCCCTGCCCCTGATGCTGCCTTCCTCAAGCAGCATCACCCTTCCCTGCCCCTGATGCTGCCTTCCTCAAGCAGCATCACCCTTCCCTGCCCCTGATGCTGCCTTCCTCAAGCAGCATCACCCTTCCCTGCCCCTGATGCTGCCTTCCTCAAGCAGCATCACCCTTCCCTGCCCCTGATGCTGCCTTCCTCAAGCAGCATCACCCTTCCCTGCCCCTGATGCTGCCTTCCTCAAGCAGCATCACCCTTCCCTGCCCCTGATGCTGCCTTCCTCAAGCAGCATCACCCTTCCCTGCCCCTGATGCTGCCTTCCTCAAGCAGCATCACCCTTCCCTGCCCCTGATACTGCCTTCCTCAAGCAGCATCACCCTTCCCTGCCCCTGATGCTGCCTTCCTCAAGCAGCATCACCCTTCCCTGCCCCTGATGCTGCCTTCCTCAAGCAGCATCACCCTTCCCTGCCCCTGATGCTGCCTTCCTCAAGCAGCATCACCCTTCCCTGCCCCTGATGCTGCCTTCCTCAAGCAGCATCACCCTTCCCTGCCCCTGATGCTGCCTTCCTCAAGCAGCATCACCCTTCCCTGCCCCTGATGCTGCCTTCCTCAAGCAGCATCACCCTTCCCTGCCCCTGATGCTGCCTTCCTCAAGCAGCATCACCCTTCCCTGCCCCTGATGCTGCCTTCCTCAAGCAGCATCACCCTTCCCTGCCCCTGATGCTGCCTTCCTCAAGCAGCATCACCCTTCCCTGCCCCTGATGCTGCCTTCCTCAAGCAGCATCACCCTTCCCTGCCCCTGATGCTGCCTTCCTCAAGCAGCATCACCCTTCCCTGCCCCTGATGCTGCCTTCCTCAAGCAGCATCACCCTTCCCTGCCCCTGATGCTGCCTTCCTCAAGCAGCATCACCCTTCCCTGCCCCTCAAGCAGCATCACCCTTCCCTGCCCCTGATACTGCCTTCCTCAAGCAGCATCACCCGTCCCTGCCCCTGATGCTGCCTTCCTCAAGCAGCATCACCCTTCCCTGCCCCTGAAGCAGCATCACCCTTCCCTGCCCCTGATGCTGCCTTCCTCAAGCAGCATCACCCTTCCCTGCCCCTGATGCTGCCTTCCTCAAGCAGCATCACCCTTCCCTGCCCCTGATGCTGCCTTCCTCAAGCAGCATCACCCTTCCCTGCCCCTGATGCTGCCTTCCTCAAGCAGCATCACCCTTCCCTGCCCCTGATGCTGCCTTCCTCAAGCAGCATCACCCTTCCCTGCCCCTGATGCTGCCTTCCTCAAGCAGCATCACCCTTCCCTGCCCCTGATGCTGCCTTCCTCAAGCAGCATCACCCTTCCCTGCCCCTGATGCTGCCTTCCTCAAGCAGCATCACCCTTCCCTGCCCCTGATGCTGCCTTCCTCAAGCAGCATCACCCTTCCCTGCCCCTGATGCTGCCTTCCTCAAGCAGCATCACCCTTCCCTGCCCCTGATGCTGCCTTCCTCAAGCAGCATCACCCTTCCCTGCCCCTGATGCTGCCTTCCTCAAGCAGCATCACCCTTCCCTGCCCCTGATACTGCCTTCCTCAAGCAGCATCACCCTTCCCTGCCCCTGATGCTGCCTTCCTCAAGCAGCATCACCCTTCCCTGCCCCTGATGCTGCCTTCCTCAAGCAGCATCACCCTTCCCTGCCCCTGATACTGCCTTCCTCAAGCAGCATCACCCTTCCCTGCCCCTGATACTGCCTTCCTCAAGCAGCATCACCCTTCCCTGCCCCTGATGCTGCCTTCCTCAAGCAGCATCACCCTTCCCTGCCCCTGATACTGCCTTCCTCAAGCAGCATCACCCTTCCCTGCCCCTGATGCTGCCTTCCTCAAGCAGCATCACCCTTCCCTGCCCCTGATGCTGCCTTCCTCAAGCAGCATCACCCTTCCCTGCCCCTGATGCTGCCTTCCTCAAGCAGCATCACCCTTCCCTGCCCCTGATACTGCCTTCCTCAAGCAGCATCACCCTTCCCTGCCCCTGATGCTGCCTTCCTCAAGCAGCATCACCCTTCCCTGCCCCTGATGCTGCCTTCCTCAAGCAGCATCACCCTTCCCTGCCCCTGATGCTGCCTTCCTCAAGCAGCATCACCCTTCCCTGCCCCTGATGCTGCCTTCCTCAAGCAGCATCACCCTTCCCTGCCCCTGATGCTGCCTTCCTCAAGCAGCATCACCCTTCCCTGCCCCTGATGCTGCCTTCCTCAAGCAGCATCACCCTTCCCTGCCCCTGATGCTGCCTTCCTCAAGCAGCATCACCCTTCCCTGCCCCTGATGCTGCCTTCCTCAAGCAGCATCACCCTTCCCTGCCCCTGATGCTGCCTTCCTCAAGCAGCATCACCCTTCCCTGCCCCTGATGCTGCCTTCCTCAAGCAGCATCACCCTTCCCTGCCCCTGATGCTGCCTTCCTCAAGCAGCATCACCCTTCCCTGCCCCTGATGCTGCCTTCCTCAAGCAGCATCACCCTTCCCTGCCCCTGATGCTGCCTTCCTCAAGCAGCATCACCCTTCCCTGCCCCTGATGCTGCCTTCCTCAAGCAGCATCACCCTTCCCTGCCCCTGATGCTGCCTTCCTCAAGCAGCATCACCCTTCCCTGCCCCTGATGCTGCCTTCCTCAAGCAGCATCACCCTTCCCTGCCCCTGATGCTGCCTTCCTCAAGCAGCATCACCCTTCCCTGCCCCTGATGCTGCCTTCCTCAAGCAGCATCACCCTTCCCTGCCCCTGATGCTGCCTTCCTCAAGCAGCATCACCCTTCCCTGCCCCTGATGCTGCCTTCCTCAAGCAGCATCACCCTTCCCTGCCCCTGATACTGCCTTCCTCAAGCACCATCACCCTTCCCTGCCCCTGAAACTGCCTTCCCTGCCTTCCTCAAGCACCATCACCCTTCCCTGCCCCTGATGCTGCCTTCCTCAAGCAGCATCACCCTTCCCTGCCCCTGATACTGCCTTCCTCAAGCAGCATCACCCTTCCCTGCCCCTGATACTGCCTTCCTCAAGCAGCATCACCCTTCCCTGCCCCTGATGCTGCCTTCCTCAAGCAGCATCACCCTTCCCTGCCCCTGATGCTGCCTTCCTCAAGCAGCATCACCCTTCCCTGCCCCTGATGCTGCCTTCCTCAAGCAGCATCACCCTTCCCTGCCCCTGATGCTGCCTTCCTCAAGCAGCATCACCCTTCCCTGCCCCTGATGCTGCCTTCCTCAAGCAGCATCACCCTTCCCTGCCCCCTGCCTTCCTCAAGCAGCATCACCCTTCCCTGCCCCTGATGCTGCCTTCCTCAAGCAGCATCACCCTTCCCTGCCCCTGATGCTGCCTTCCTCAAGCAGCATCACCCTTCCCTGCCCCTGATGCTGCCTTCCTCAAGCAGCATCACCCTTCCCTGCCCCTGATGCTGCCTTCCTCAAGCAGCATCACCCTTCCCTGCCCCTGATGCTGCCTTCCTCAAGCAGCATCACCCTTCCCTGCCCCTGATGCTGCCTTCCTCAAGCAGCATCACCCTTCCCTGCCCCTGATGCTGCCTTCCTCAAGCAGCATCACCCTTCCCTGCCCCTGATGCTGCCTTCCTCAAGCAGCATCACCCTTCCCTGCCCCTGATGCTGCCTTCCTCAAGCAGCATCACCCTTCCCTGCCCCTGATGCTGCCTTCCTCAAGCAGCATCACCCTTCCCTGCCCCTGATGCTGCCTTCCTCAAGCAGCATCACCCTTCCCTGCCCCTGATGCTGCCTTCCTCAAGCAGCATCACCCTTCCCTGCCCCTGATGCTGCCTTCCTCAAGCAGCATCACCCTTCCCTGCCCCTGATGCTGCCTTCCTCAAGCAGCATCACCCTTCCCTGCCCCTGATGCTGCCTTCCTCAAGCAGCATCACCCTTCCCTGCCCCTGATGCTGCCTTCCTCAAGCAGCATCACCCTTCCCTGCCCCTGATGCTGCCTTCCTCAAGCAGCATCACCCTTCCCTGCCCCTGATGCTGCCTTCCTCAAGCAGCATCACCCTTCCCTGCCCCTGATGCTGCCTTCCTCAAGCAGCATCACCCTTCCCTGCCCCTGATGCTGCCTTCCTCAAGCAGCATCACCCTTCCCTGCCCCTGATACTGCCTTCCTCAAGCAGCATCACCCTTCCCTGCCCCTGATACTGCCTTCCTCAAGCACCATCACCCTTCCCTGCCCCTGATGCTGCCTTCCTCAAGCAGCATCACCCTTCCCTGCCCCTGATGCTGCCTTCCTCAAGCAGCATCACCCTTCCCTGCCCCTGATACTGCCTTCCTCAAGCAGCATCACCCTTCCCTGCCCCTGATGCTGCCTTCCTCAAGCAGCATCACCCTTCCCTGCCCCTGATACTGCCTTCCTCAAGCAGCATCACCCTTCCCTGCCCCTGATACTGCCTTCCTCAAGCACCATCACCCTTCCCTGCCCCTGATGCTGCCTTCCTCAAGCAGCATCACCCTTCCCTGCCCCTGATGCTGCCTTCCTCAAGCAGCATCACCCTTCCCTGCCCCTGATACTGCCTTCCTCAAGCACCATCACCCTTCCCTGCCCCTGATGCTGCCTTCCTCAAGCAGCATCACCCTTCCCTGCCCCTGATGCTGCCTTCCTCAAGCAGCATCACCCTTCCCTGCCCCTGATGCTGCCTTCCTCAAGCAGCATCACCCTTCCCTGCCCCTGATGCTGCCTTCCTCAAGCAGCATCACCCTTCCCTGCCCCTGATGCTGCCTTCCTCAAGCAGCATCACCCTTCCCTGCCCCTGATGCTGCCTTCCTCAAGCAGCATCACCCTTCCCTGCCCCTGATGCTGCCTTCCTAAAGCACCATCACCCTTCCCTGCCCCTGATGCTGCCTTCCTCAAGCAGCATCACCCTTCCCTGCCCCTGATACTGCCTTCCTCAAGCAGCATCACCCTTCCCTGCCCCTGATGCTGCCTTCCTCAAGCAGCATCACCCTTCCCTGCCCCTGATACTGCCTTCCTCAAGCATCACCCTTCCCTGCCCCTGATGCTGCCTTCCTCAAGCAGCATCACCCTTCCCTGCCCCTGATGCTGCCTTCCTCAAGCACCATCACCCTTCCTTGCCCCTGATGCTGCCTTCCTCAAGCAGCATCACCCTTCCCTGCCCCTGATGCTGCCTTCCTCAAGCAGCATCACCCTTCCCTGCCCCTGATGCTGCCTTCCTAAAGCACCATCACCCTTCCCTGCCCCTGATGCTGCCTTCCTCAAGCAGCATCACCCTTCCCTGCCCCTGATGCTGCCTTCCTCAAGCAGCATCACCCTTCCCTGCCCCTGATGCTGCCTTCCTAAAGCAGCATCACCCTTCCCTGCCCCTGATGCTGCCTTCCTCAAGCAGCATCACCCTTCCCTGCCCCTGATGCTGCCTTCCTCAAGCAGCATCACCCTTCCCTGCCCCTGATGCTGCCTTCCTCAAGCAGCATCACCCTTCCCTGCCCCTGATGCTGCCTTCCTCAAGCAGCATCACCCTTCCCTGCCCCTGATGCTGCCTTCCTCAAGCAGCATCACCCTTCCCTGCCCCTGATACTGCCTTCCTCAAGCAGCATCACCCTTCCCTGCCCCTGATGCTGCCTTCCTCAAGCAGCATCACCCTTCCCTGCCCCTGATGCTGCCTTCCTCAAGCAGCATCACCCTTCCCTGCCCCTGATGCTGCCTTCCTCAAGCAGCATCACCCTTCCCTGCCCCTGATGCTGCCTTCCTCAAGCAGCATCACCCTTCCCTGCCCCTGATACTGCCTTCCTCAAGCAGCATCACCCTTCCCTGCCCCTGATGCTGCCTTCCTCAAGCAGCATCACCCTTCCCTGCCCCTGATACTGCCTTCCTCAAGCAGCATCACCCTTCCCTGCCCCTGATGCTGCCTTCCTCAAGCAGCATCACCCTTCCCTGCCCCTGATGCTGCCTTCCTCAAGCAGCATCACCCTTCCCTGCCCCTGATACTGCCTTCCTCAAGCAGCATCACCCTTCCCTGCCCCTGATGCTGCCTTCCTAAAGCAGCATCACCCTTCCCTGCCCCTGATGCTGCCTTCCTCAAGCAGCATCACCCTTCCCTGCCCCTGATGCTGCCTTCCTCAAGCAGCATCACCCTTCCCTGCCCCTGATGCTGCCTTCCTCAAGCAGCATCACCCTTCCCTGCCCCTGATACTGCCTTCCTCAAGCAGCATCACCCTTCCCTGCCCCTGATGCTGCCTTCCTCAAGCAGCATCACCCTTCCCTGCCCCTGATACTGCCTTCCTCAAGCAGCATCACCCTTCCCTGCCCCTGATGCTGCCTTCCTCAAGCAGCATCACCCTTCCCTGCCCCTGATACTGCCTTCCTCAAGCAGCATCACCCTTCCCTGACCCTGATGCTGCCTTCCTCAAGCAGCATCACCCTTCCCTGCCCCTGATACTGCCTTCCTCAAGCAGCATCACCCTTCCCTGCCCCTGATGCTGCCTTCCTCAAGCAGCATCACCCTTCCCTGCCCCTGATGCTGCCTTCCTCAAGCAGCATCACCCTTCCCTGCCCCTGATGCTGCCTTCCTCAAGCAGCATCACCCTTCCCTGCCCCTGATGCTGCCTTCCTCAAGCAGCATCACCCTTCCCTGCCCCTGATGCTGCCTTCCTCAAGCAGCATCACCCTTCCCTGCCCCTGATGCTGCCTTCCTCAAGCAGCATCACCCTTCCCTGCCCCTGATGCTGCCTTCCTCAAGCACCATCACAGCAAATACACACTGGAGAAGGAATAACAGTTATTTATTTAATTCAGCTACTACAACAACAACAACAACAACAACAACAACAACAACAACAACAACAACAACAACAACAACAACAACAACAGCTGCTACTGTTTCTAGGACTTTTACTTCTGTCATTATTGCTACTACTACTAATAGCACTACTTCTGCTCCTGTGACTACTGCTACTACTACAAATAATAATAATAATAATAATAATAATAATAATAATAATAATAATAATAATAATAATAATTTCTGTATAATATTCTCATTAAGAAGAAAGACAAACTAAAATGGAAACATAATTAAGATATATTTACTTACATCACCTGCCACAGTCATCACCGACCAGTCATCAACACAGTCATCACTGTCCAGTCATCAACACAGTCATCACCGACCAGTCATCAACACAGTCATCACTGTCCAGTCATCAACACAGTCATCACTGTCCAGTCATCAACACAGTCATCACCGTCCAGTCATCAACACAGTCATCACTGTCCAGTCATCAACACAGTCATCACTGTCCAGTCATCAACACAGTCATCACTGTCCAGTCATCAACACAGTCATCACTGAACATTAAAATGGTATAAAATACCGACAGATTGTTAGGTAAGACACATATGCAACAGTTTCGAATTAAAGATACCTAACTGTTGCATATGTGTCTTACCTAACAGTCATCAATGTCCAGTCATCAACACAGTCATCACTGTCCATTCATCAACACAGTCATCACTGTCCAGTTATCAACACTGTCATCACCATTCAGTCAGCACAGTTATTGCCGTCAAAACATCAACACAGTCACCACCGTCCAGACATCAACTCAATCATCACCGTTCAGGTATCAACACAGTCATCACTGTCCAGGCATCAACACAGTCATCACTGTCCAGGCATCAACACAGTCATCACTGTCCATTCAACACAGTCATCACCATCCAGATATCAACACAGTCATCACCGTCCATTCAACACAGTCATCACCATTCAGTCATCAACGCAGTCATCACCGTCCAGACATTAACACTGTCATCACCGTCCAGTCATCAACACAGTTATCACCGTCCAGACAAACACAGTCATCACCGTTCAGTCATCAACACAGTATCACTGTCAGGTCATCAACACATTCACCACCGTTTAGTCATCAAGACAATCATCACAATCCAGTCATCAACGCAGTCATCACTGTCAAGTCATCAACACAGTCATCACCGTCCAGTCATTACCGTCCAGTCATCACCGTCCAGTCATCACCGTCCATGCATCAACACTCTCATCAACACAGTCATCACCATCCAGATATCAACAACTCTGAGGTGTCCCTGTTTGCAGATGACGTGAAGTTGATGAGAAGAATTCACGCGATCGAAGACCAGGCAGAACTACAAAGGGATCTGGACAGGCTGCAGACCTGGTCCAGCAATTGGCTCCTGGAGTTCAATCCCACCAAGTGCAAAGTCATGAAGATTGGGGAAGGGCAAAGAAGACCGCAGACGGAGTACAGTCTAGGGGGCCAGAGACTACAAACCTCACTCAAGGAAAAAGATCTTGGGGTGAGTATAACACCAGGCACATCTCCTGAAGCGCACATCAACCAAATAACTGCTGCAGCATATGGGCGCCTAGCAAACCTCAGAACAGCATTCCGACATCTTAATAAGGAATCATTCAGGACCCTGTACACCGTGTACGTTAGGCCCATATTGGAGTATGCGGCACCAGTTTGGAACCCACACCTAGCCAAGCACGTGAAGAAACTAGAGAAAGTGCAAAGGTTTGCAACAAGACTAGTCCCAGAGCTAAGAGGTATGTCATACGAGGAGAGGTTAAGGGAAATCAACCTGACGACACTGGAGGACAGGAGAGATAGGGGGGACATGATAACGACATACAAAATACTGAGAGGAATTGACAAGGTGGACAAAGACAGGATGTTCCAGAGATTGGACACAGTAACAAGGGGACACAGTTGGAAGCTGAAGACACAGATGAATCACAGGGATGTTAGGAAGTATTTCTTCAGCCACATAGTAGTCAGTAAGTGGAATAGTTTGGGAAGCGATGTAGTGGAGGCAGGATCCATACATAGCTTTAAGCAGAGGTATGATAAAGCTCACGGCTCAGGGAGAGTGACCTAGTAGCGATCAGTGAAGAGGCGGGGCCAGGAGCTCGGACTCGACCCTCGCAACCTCAACTAGGTGAGTACAGTGATCAATGTCCAAGTCCAATCACCAACACAGTCATCACCGTTCAGTCATCAACACAGTCATCACCATCCAGTCATCAACACAGTCATCACTGTCCAGTCATCAACAAAATCATCAACACAGTCATCACCGTTCTGTTATCACTGTTCTGTTATCACCGTTCTGTCATCAACATAATCATCACTGTCCAATCACCAATACAGCCATCACCGTCCAGTCATCAACACAGTTATCATTGTCCAGTCATCAATACAGTCATCACCGTCCAGTCATCAACACAGTCATCACTGTCCAGCCATCAATACAGTCATCACCGTCCAGTCATCAACACAGTCATCACCGTCCAGTCATCAACACAGTCATCACCGTCCAGTCATCAACACAGTCATCACCGTCCAGTCATCAACACAGTCATCACCGTCCAGTCATCAACACAGTCATCACCGTCCAGTCATCAACACAGTCATCACTGTCCAGCCATCAATACAGTCATCACCGTCCAGTCATCAACACAGTCATCACCGTCCAGTCATCAACACAGTCATCACCGTCCAGTCATCAATGCAGTCATCTGTTTTCTAAAATTTTTATTTCTCACATTGTTACAAGTGGGTTTCAGTGATAAGGTTCAGAGGCTTCTTACTTTATTTGCGAAATCTGGGTACACAGGCAGCATGTTTGTGCCCATGGCCCCTCGGAGCCATGCCAGCGAGGGAGAGAGTAGGCCTGGTGACTGAGAGAGCTTGACTGCCAAAGTGAGAGAGGGACAGGGTAATGCCGTTTCAAGTGGCATGCCCACTGAGAGGCCTACAGGTGGCAGCAGGAATTTATAGGCGTATCAGATGAAGTGAGGGTCATCTTATGAATCAGTATATTGACTTTAAGAGGGACGTTAAAAAGGAAAAGCTAAACGGGAGTACGAAATTAAGTTGCTAGGATTCGAAAACTAACCCAAAAACTTTTTTCCAGGTGTATAGAACAAAAGTTAGGGATAAGATAGGTCCATTTAAAAATAACTATGGGCATCTTACTGACAAAGTGAATGAAATGTGCTCGATTTTAAATAATTATTTTCTCTCGGTTTTTACACAGGAAGACGTTAAAAATATCCCAGTAATTAATTTTAATAGTGGGCCTGAAGAAGATAAATTATGTAACATCCCAGTCACTAGTAAAGTGGTTATAAAACAAATAGAACGACTGAAACAAAATAAATCACCGGGTCCTGATGAGCTTTTTTCTAGGGTTCTTAAGGAATGCAAAATGGAAGTCTGTAAACCATTAACTAATATTTTTAATTTGTCTCTTCAAACAGGTGTAGTGTCTGATATGTGGAAGATGGCTAATGTAATTCCTATTTTTAAAGTATGGGACAAGTCGTTACCTTCAAATTACCTCCCAATAAGCCTGACCTCAATTGTAGGCCAATCACTAGAGTCAATTATAGCTGAGATTATAAGAAGCCATCTGGATAAGCATAATCTGATTAATGATACTCAGAATGGATTCACGAGAGGCCGTTCTTGTCAAACTAATTTATTAACTTTCTTCAGTAAAACTTATGAGGCTGTTGATCACGATCAAGAATTTGATATTGTTTATTTAGATTTTAGTAAGGCTTTTGATAGAGTGAAGCACCAAAGACTTTTAAAGAAAGTGGCAGCTCATGGCCAATATTGGGGGAAAAGTGCTCTCGTGGATCGAGTCATGGCTCACAGACAGGAAGCAGAGAGTGTGCATAAATGGGGTTAATTCCGAGTGGGGATCTGTAACAAGTGGCGTTCCACAGGGATCAGTCTTGGGCCCGTTGTTGTTTATAATATATATCAATGATCTTGATGAGTGAATTACTAGTGAAATGAGCAAATTCGCCGATGACACAGAGTTAGGTAGGATAATTGATTCAAACGTAGATATCAGGGAACTTCAGAATGATTTAGACAAACTCAATACCTGGTCAGAAAAGTGGCAGATGCAGTTCAGTGTAAATAAATGCAAGGTTCCGAAGCTCAGGTATGTCCATAACTTATAAGTTAAATATTTAACTTATAAGTTAAATAACTTATAAGTTAAATATTGTAGAACTTAGCCATACAGAATGCGAAAAGGACTTGGGGGTTATGGTAAGCAGTTACCTTAAACAAAGACAGCAGTGCCTAAGCGTACGTAATAAAGCAAACAGATTACTGGGATTCATATCAAGAAGTGTAAGCAACAGAAGTTCAGCGGTTATATTACAGCTTTATACATCATTAGTAAGGCCTCACCTAGATTACGCAGCTCAGTTCTGGTCTCCATATTACAGAATGGATATAAATTCGTTAGAAAACATTCAGTGTAGAATCACTAAATTGTTACATAGCATTAGAAATCTTCCGTATGAAGAAAGATTGAAGACCAATAAATTACATTCACTTGTTAGACGAAGAATGAGGGGAGACATGATCGAAGTGTATAAGTGGAGGATGGGTATTAATAAAGGGGCTATTAGTAAGGTCTTGAGGAAATCTCTCCAAGAGAGAACCCGCAATAATGGAATCAAATTAGACAAGTTTAGATTTAGAAAGGATGTAGGGAAGTATTAGTATGGAAATAGGATAGTTGATGAGTGGAACAGTATGCCTAGTAGGGTTATTGAGGCTAAAACCTTAGGTAATTTCAAATTTAGGTTGGATAAATACATGAATGAGAGGGGTTGGATTTGAGTGGGACTCGCACGTGAGTTAATAGAACTGTCAAAGCTTAGTGCTTGGGTAGCATTGAAAATTGGGTTGGGCAAATATTTTGTTAGTGGAATGGATTGTGAAGGACCTGCCTAATGTGGGCCAGCAGGCCTGCTGCAGTATTCCTCCTTTTTTATTTTATGTTCTTATGACATGGGAGTGACACAGCAACTGCCGACAGAGTCTAACTGCGGCTTGACGAGTGTCATTCTCTCTGCAGTTGAAGTTATAGCAGAGGTTAGTCTAAGCGTCCCTAGACTGGTTCTCTACATATAACTGCTCTGAAGGTCAGGAGGTGAAGTAAAACAAATCTCAATGGGCATCACGAGCGACGAACGTGAAAAGCTTTCTGTACAAGGGGCTCAGACGCTTGTAACTGACGCCGGAGTCTGGGCTCAGACCTGTGGTCCACACACAGCTGTGCTTAAGGCAACACAGGACACATGGAAAACTGCACAACCTACAGTGCACATGAGGTACAACATGGCTTACTAGTCTAATGATGCTTTTCTGTGCAAAAATCGACATTAATATATACATGAACATATGAGAACACTGAGAGGAATTAACACATTACACATATCTTCTCTCAGTCTTCTCAAAACAATATATTGCACACTGTGAAACTAACACTGTCGATACGACATCATGTGGCGATGTCAGGCGTGACGTCGTGAGGTGATGTCATGGGGTGACATCACGAGGTGACGTCAGCAGCATGATGTCAGCAACATGGTGACGCCAGGAAGCGTCGTGAGGTGACATCAGCAAATGTCACAGGGACGCCACTAATTTTTCGAAGAAATTCGACGAATTGCGGAAAGATCCTGCGTGTACCTGTGTCTGGATGCTGAAACGTGCAGACACAACATCAGGATAACTCGTGGAGAGACGGATGCTTCTTGTGTGGGGTGATGAAGTGAAGACAACTTCATTCCTCTTCCTCTCTCCGGGCAAACACACTTACTGCCAGGCACCACTGTCAAAAGTGTTTTCGAATTTGATCAGGTCTTTCTTGGTAGCGGGGAGTGATGATAAAGGCTTAGGAGGCTTCTACTGTATTTGCAAAATCTGGTTACACAGGCAATGTGTTTGTGCCCATGGCCCCAAGGGGCCATGCCAGCGAGGAGGAGAGGAGTAGGCCTGGTGACAGAGAGCTTGGCTGCCAGAGTGAGAGAGAGGCAGGATAATGCCGTTACAAGTGGCATACCCACTGACAGGCCTACAGGTGGCAGGACGAGCATGGCGCGAAATATGAACTCAGCTGGCAGTCAGCTTTCTGCTGTCTATGCAGACAATACAGGCTATCTACACATCACTGTAAATTCATCAGCACTGTCATCACCATTCAGTCATCAGCACAGTTATCACTGGTTTAGAAAGACACGTAAGCAAACACTATGACATATCTATTAGAAAAAGCTTCGGTCCTGGGACCTTGATCACTTGTAACATACAGAGGTAGAAAGACCTGAACAATGACATGTATGTTAGAAGTGATCAAAGTCTCAGGAACGAAAAGTTTTCTAATAAATATGACAGTGTTTGCTTACGTGTTTATCTAAACCAACTTGTCGGTATTTATTACCAAGGTTTATACCACAGTCATCACTGTCCAGTCATCAACACAATCGTCACTGTCCAGTCAACACAATCATCACTGTAAATTCATCAACACAGTCATCACTGTCCAGTCATCAACACAGTTATCACTGTCCAGTCATCAACACAGTCATTAACGTCCAGTAATCAACACAGTCATCACAGTCCAGTCATCAACACAATCACCAACACTCTCATCAACATTCCGTCATTAACACAGTCATCACTGTTCAGTCACCAACAGTCATCACTGTTCAGTCATCAACACATTTATCACTGTTCATTCATCACCGTCCAGTCATCAACACAGTCATCACAGTCCAGTCATCAACAAAGTCATTATGGACCAGCCATCAACAGAGTCATCAACACTGTCATCACCATTCCGTCAACAACAAAGTCTTCAAAACAGTATTTATTGTCAAGTCATCAACACAGCCATCACCGTCCAGTCATCAACACAGTCATCACTGTTCAGTCATCAACACAGTCATCACCGTTCAATCATCAACATAATCATCACCGTTCAGTCGTCAACACAGTGATCACTGTTCAGTTATCCACACAGTCATCACAGTTCAGTCATCAAGACAGTGATCATTATCCAATCATCAGCGTTCACTCATCAACACAGTCATCACCGTCCAGTCATCAACGCATTCATCACTGTCCAGTCATCAACACAGTAATCACCGTGAAGTCATCAGGACAGTCATCATGTATTGAGGCATGGCTTACCAATAGAAAGCAGAGAGTTACCATTAATGGAGTGAAATCTGAATGGGGATTAGTCACTAGTGGCGTTCCACAAGGATCAGTATTAGGCCCTCTCCTGTTCATAATTTACATTAATGACCTTGATGAAGGGATTACTGGTGACATGAGTAAGTTTGCTGATGATACAAAGATAGGCCGTATTATTCACTCTGAGGAGGATATCAATGAACTCCAGGACGATTTGAACAAATTAATGTCTTGGTCTGAAAAATGGCAGATGAAGTTTAATGTGGATAAGTGTAAGGTACTTGCCCTTGGTAATGAAAATAACCCTCGAAGCTATAATCTAGGTGAAGTAGAGCTTGGTCATACAGAATGTGAAAAAGACTTGGGAGCCATGGTAAGCAGAAATCTAAAGCCAAGACAGCAGTGCCTTAGTGTGCGCAACAAGGCCAACAGATTACTTGGATTTATCTCAAGAAGTATAAGTAACAGAAGTCCAAAAGTTATTTTACAGCTCTATACATCACTAGTGAGGCCTCATTTAGATTATGCTGCACAGTTTTGGTCCCCTTACTACAGGATGGACATAGACTCATTAGAGAACATACAGAGAAGAATGACTAAAATGATTTGCTGTGTAAGGAACCTCCCGTATGAAGACTTAAAGAATTAAATCTCCACTCTCTGGAGAGGCGTAGAATGAGGGGAGATATCATTGAAGTGTATAAGTGGATGACGGGCATAAACAAGGGAGACATTAATAAAGTACTGAGGGTGTCGAACCAGGTAAGAACCAGGAATAATGGATTTAAGTTGGATAAATTTAGATTTAGAAAGGACATAGGTAAGTACTGGTTTTCTAACAGAAAACAAGTACTTTAACTTTAGTCATATTGATTGGAATTTCTTGACTGGGAATTTAGAATCATACAACTTCTTAGAAGTAGTTCAGGATTGTTTTTTGAAGCAGTTTGTGACAGAACCTACAAGGGGTAATAACCTGCTTGACTTAGTTCTGGCAAACAATGAATCCCTTGTTAATAATTTAGAAGTTTCAGAGGAACTGGGTGCTAGCGACCACAAATCAATTACATTTAGAATTGAATGGAAATATGATAGTAGGGATAACTCAGTAACAGTCCCAGATTTTCGCTTAGCAGATTACGATGGGCTTAGAGAACACTTATCATCTGTTGACTGGGGTAACGAAGAGAGCTATCAATATGACAGTTTTCTGAACACAATACATGCTGCTCAAAGAACGTTTATCCCTTATAAAGAAATTAGATCAAATAGAAATGACCCAAAATGGATGAATAATAGGCTGAAATATCTACTATCCAACCCCTCCCACTCATGTATTTATCCAACCTAAATTTGAAACTACCCAAAGTACTAGCCTCAATAACCCAACTAGGTAGACTGTTCCACTCATCAACTACCCTATTTCCAAACCAATACGTTCCTATGTCCTTTCTAAATCTAAACTTATCTAATTTAAATCCATTACTGCGGGTTCTCTCTTGGAGAGATATCCTCAAGACCTTGTTAATATCCCCTTTATTAATACCTATCTTCCACTTATACACTTCGATCAGGTCTCCCCTCATTCTTCCTCTAACAAGTGAATGTAACTTAAGAGTCTTCAATCTTTCTTCATAAGGAAGATTTCTAATGCTATGTATTAATTTAGTCATCCTACGCTGAATGTTTTCTAACGAATTTATGTCCATTCTGTAATAAGGAGACCAGAATTGAGCTGCATAATCTAGGTGAGGCCTTACTAATGATGTATAAAGCTGCAGTATGACCTCTGGACTTCTGTTGCTTACACTTCTTGATATAAATCCCAGTAATCTATTTGCCTTATTACGTACGCTTAGGCATTGCTGTCTTGGTTTAAGGTTGCTGCTTACCATAACCCCCAAGTCCTTTTCGCAGTCTGTATGGCTAAGTTCTACATTATTTAACTTACAAGTGCTAGGGTTATGGACACTCCCGAGCTTCAGAACCTTGCATTTATCTACATTGAACTGCATCTGCCACTTTTCTGACCAAGAGTAGAGTTTGTCTAAATCCTCCTGAAGTTCCCTAACATCTACGTTTGAATCAATTATCCTATCTTCGTGTCATCGGCGAATTTGCTCATATCACTAGTAATTCCTTCATCTAGATCGTTGATATATATTATAAACAACAACGGGCCCAAGACTGATCCCTGTGGAACGCCACTTGTTACTGATCCCCACTCGGATTTAACCCCATTTATGGACACTCTCTGCTTCCTGTCTGTGA
The DNA here is from genome assembly GCF_038502225.1 of Cherax quadricarinatus. NCBI lineage: Eukaryota > Metazoa > Arthropoda > Malacostraca > Decapoda > Parastacidae > Cherax > Cherax quadricarinatus. The sequence continues at coordinate 7,060,658 of NC_091293.1, forward strand.
GCCATGATTCGATCCACGAGAGCACCCTTCCCCCAATGCCATGAGGTGCTACTTTCTTCAACAGTCTTTGGTGCGGAACTCTATCAAATGCCTTACTAAAATCTAAGTAAATAATATCAAATTCTTTATCGTGGCCAACAGCCTCAAAAGCTTTACTGATGAAAGTTAATAAATTAGTTAGACAAGACCGGCCTCTTGTGAATCCATGCTGAGTATCATTAATCAAGCTATGCTTATCGAGATGGCTTCTTATAATCTGAGCTATAATTGACTCTAGTAATTTGCCTACAATTGAGGTCAGGTTTATTGGGCGGTAATTTGACGGTAACGACTTGTCCCCTGTTTTAAAAATAGGAATTACATTAGCCATCTTCCACATATCAGACACTACACCTGTTTGAAGAGATAAATTAAAAATATTAGTTAATGGTTCACAGACTTCCATTTTGCATTCCTTTAGAACCCTTGAAAAAACCTCATCAGGACCCGGTGACTTATTTTGCTTCAGTCGGTCTATCTGCTTCACAACCATTTCACTAGTGACTGTGATGTTACATAATTTATCTTCTTCTGATCCACTATAAAAATTAATTACCGGAATATCGTTAGTGTCTTCCTGTGTAAAAACCGAGAGAAAATAATTATTTAAAATCAAGCATATTTCATTCTCTTTGTCAGTAAGATGCCCATAGTTATTTTTAAGGGGACCTATCTTATCTCTGACTTTTGTTCTATAGACCTGGAAAAAACTTTTTGGGTTAGTTTTAGAATCTGTAGCAACTTTAATTTCATAGTCCCTTTTAGCTTTTCTTATCCCCTTTTTAATGTCCCTCTTAATGTCAATATACTGATTCATAAGATGACCCTCGCCTCTTTTGATGCGCCTATAAATTCCTTTCTTATGCCCTAGTAGATATTTCAGCCTATTATTCATCCATTTTGGATCATTTCTATTTGATCTAATTTCCTTATAAGGGATAAACGTTCTTTGAGCAGCATGTATTGTGTTCAGAAAACTGTCATATTGATAGCTCTCTTCGTTACCCCAGTCAACAGATGATAAGTGTTCTCTAAGCCCATCGTAATCTGCTAAGCGAAAATCTGGGACTGTTACCCTACTATCATACTTCCATTCAATTCTAAATGTAATTGATTTGTGGTCGCTAGCACCCAGTTCCTCTGAAACTTCTAAATTATTAACAAAGGATTCATTGTTTGCCAGAACTAAGTCAAGCAGGTTATTACCCCTTGTAGGTTCTGTCACAAACTGCTTCAAAAAACAATCCTGAACTACTTCTAAGAAGTCGTATGATTCTAAATTCCCAGTCAAGTAATTCCAATCAATATGACTAAAGTTAAAATCTCCTAGAATTACTACATTATCGTGCCTTGTGGCCCTAACAATTTCCTCCCATAGTAGTCTCCCCTGGTCCCTATCTAAATTTGGGGGACGGTATATCACACCTAAAATTAATTTTTCATGCCCCTCTGAAAATTCTATCCAAACAGACTCTGTATGTGTTACTTCAGACTTAATACCCGTTTTTATGCAACAGTTCAAGCGATGTGTAAGAAAGGTATAAAATACCGAGGGACTGATTACCTCATCTTTTGTATATAGTTCTACTGTCTTCCTATTATGTCCTAGAATCTGTATTGATAAAGCCACTGGATGGCGAAACGTCTACAATAAAGATATCCAGATGTTGCACATGTGTCTTAACTTTCAGTTCAAGCGATCTCGGACATACAATGCCACCCCACCCCCCTTCCCGATACTTCTATCTACTTGGAACAATTTAAAACCCTGAATGTGACATTCTGCAGGCATGTCCCGACTTTTTGAATTAAACCACGTCTCAGTAATGGCAAATACATCTATGTTACCTGCACTAGCAACTAGTCTCAACTCGTCAATCTTATTCCTAGCACTGCGACTATTTGTGTAATAAATATTTAAAGACCCTCCTCTCTCTTTACCCTTCCTGCTCCTTTCTGTTATTCCACTAAACCTATTACTGTCCTTGTCAGTTAGTGCCACTGGCTTTCCAATATCCACCTCATTTCGCCACACAGTGGCTTCATCAGTCCATACGTAGGAGAAACTTGAAGAACAGGAGGAGAATGAGGTAATCAGTCGCTCAACCTTGAGACGATGTATTCAGTCCATCAATCTTGAGTAGAAAACGGCATGTGAGCGGAGAAGCAGCTTATGAACCGTATGGCAGGAGAGGTGCAGCAGTCATAGGTGGTGACATTTGTTCAATGTGGAAGTAGGTCGTGGCCAAGAATTAGGCAAGCGAAGAATTCCTAAGTATTAAGAGCCCAAGAAGTTGCAGTGTCTGACAGGTTTGTACATCTACAAACGGGAGTTATTTCTTGGGTAGCTTTAGGTAGATGTCGTTTTGATAAGGACCTGCCTCGTATGGGCCAGTAGGCCTTCTGCAGTGTTCCTACATTCTTATGTTCTTATCACCGTCCAGTCATCACCACAGTTATCACTATCCAGTCATTAAGACAGTCATCACTGTCCAGACATCACTGTATAGTTATCAACAAAGTCATCACTGACCAGTCATCAGCACAGTCTTCAACAGTTATCACCGTTCAGTCCTCAACAGAGTCAACACCTTTGTAGATGAATGGTTCAGAGAACCGACATGTTGATAAATTAGACACATGTGCAACTCTTGGGTATCTTTATTGAGGAAACGTTTCGCCACACAGTGGCTTCATCAGTCCATACAAAGGAGAATCTTGAAGAACAGGAGGAGAATGAGGTAATCAGTCCCTCAACCTTGAGTCGATGTGGTCAGTCCAACAATCTACTCAAGATTGATGGACTGACCACATCGACTCAAGGTTGAGGGACTGATTACCTCATTCTCCTCCTGTTCTTCAAGATTCTCCTTTGTTGTTAGGTAAGACACATATGCAACAGTTAGGTATCTTTATTTTGAAACATTTCGCCTACACAGTAGGCGAATAGAAAAGTTGATAGAAGCAGAAGAGACTTGAAGACGATGTAATCAGTCCATCACCCTTAAAGTTTTGAGGTGGTCAGTCCCTCAGTCTGGAGAAGAGCATTGTTCCATAGTATGAAACAATATGGAGATGAAGTGACAGGATGGAACCTTATATAGCGCCAAGAGGTGAGACGTAGGTCACTAGAAGAGGTAAGAACTCAGATGTTGGGAGGTCAGGTCCCTCTCAAATCCAGCCGTTCTCACTAGTAGAGGTTGTCGAAGTTGATTGCAGGTCTGTACCAAGATACCCTTGTGTTGCAGTGTCTGACAGATTGAACATTAAAATGGCATAAAATACCGACAGGTTGTTAGGTAAGACACATATGCAACAGTTAGATATCTTTATTTTGAAACGTTTCGCCTACACAGTAGGCTTCTTCAGTCGAGTACAGAAAAGTTGATAGAAGCAGAAGAGACTTGAAGACGATGTAATCAGTCCATCACCATTAAAGTTTTGAGGTGGTCAGTCCCTCAGTCTGGAGAAGAGCATTGTTCCATAGTATGAAACAATATGGAGATGAAGTGACAGGATGGAGCCTTATATAGCGCCAAGAGGTGAGACGTAGGTCACTAGAAGAGGTAAGAACTCAGATGTTGGGAGGTCAGGTCCCTCTCAAATCCAGCCGTTCTCACTAGTAGAGGTTGTCGAAGTTGATTGCAGGTCTGTACCAAGATACCCTTGTGTTGCAGTGTCTGACAGATTGATCATTAAAATGGCATAAAATACCGACAGGTTGTTAGGTAAGACACATATGCAACAGTTAGGTATCTTTATTTTGAAACGTTTCGCCTACACAGTAGGCTTCTTCAGTCGAGTCAACACAGTCAACAACACAGTCATCACTGTCCAGTCATCATCACAGCCATCATTGTGCAGTCATCACCGTCCAGTCATCAACACAGTCATCGCTATCAAGTCATGAACACAGTCATCACCGTCCAGTCATCAACACAGTCATCACTGTCCAGTCATTAGCACAGTCATCCCCGTCCAGTCATCAACACAGTCATCGCTATCAAGTAATGAACACAGTCATCACCGTCCAGTCATCAACGGAGTCATCACTGTCCAGTCATCAACACAGTCATCCCCGTCCAGTCATCAACACAGTCATCGCTATCAAGTAATGAACACAGTCATCACCGTCCAGTCATCAACGGAGTCATCACCGTCCAGTCATCAACACAGTCATCGCTATCAAGTCATGAACACAGTCGTCGCCGTCCAGTCATCAACACAGTCATCACTGTCCGGTCATTAACACAGTCATCACTGTCCAGTCATCAACACAGTCATCACCGTCCAGTCATTAACACAGTCATCACTGTCCAGTCATCAACACAGTCATCACTGTCCAGTCATCAACACAGTCATCACTGTCCAGCCAACAGAGTTATTATTGTCCAGTCATCAGCACAGTCATCAACACAGTCATCACTGTTCAGTCATCAACATAATCATCAAAACTGTCATCACCATTCAGACGTCAACACAGTCATCACCGTTCAGTCAACACAGTCATCACCGTTCAGTCAACACAGTCATCACCGTTCAGTCAACACAGTCATCACAGTCATCACCGTCCAGTCATCAACACAGACATCACCGTCCAGTCATCAACACAGTTGATACTGTCCATTCATTAAGACAGTCATCACTGTACAGTCATCAGTACAGTCATCACCGTCCAGTCATCAACAGTCATCACTGTCCAGTCAACACAGTCATCACTGTCTAGTCATCAACACAGTCATCATTGTCCAGTCATTACCACAGTCATCACTGTCCTGTCATCAACACAGTCATCAACAGAATCATCACTGTCTAGTCATCAACACAGTCATCACTGTCTAGTCATCAACACAGTCATCACTGTCTAGTCAGCAACACAGTCATCACTATCTAGTCATCAACACAGTCATAACTGTCTAGTTATCATCACAGTCTTCACTGTCTAGTCATCAACACAGTCATCACTGTCTAGTCATCAACAAAGTCATCAATGTCCAGTCATCAACACAATCATCACTTTCTAGCCATCAAAACAGTCATCACTGTCTTGTCATCAACACAGTCATCACTGTCTAGTCATCAACACAGTCATCACTGTCTAGTCATCAACACAGTCATCACTATCTAGTCATCAACACAGTCATCACTATCTAGTCATCAACACAGTCATCACTATCTAGTCATCAACACAGTCATCACTGTCTAGTCATCAACACAGTCATCACTGTCTAGTGATCAACACAGTCATCACAGTCTAGTCATCAACACAGTCATCACTGTCTAGTCATCAACACAGTCATCACTGTCTAGTCATAAACACAGTCATCACTGTCTAGTCATCAACACATTCATCACTGTCTAGTCATTAACACAGTCATCACTATCTAGTCATCAACACAGTAATCACTGTCTAGTCATCAACACAGTCATCACTGTCTAGTCATTAACACAGTCATCACTGTCTAGTCATCAACACAGTCATCACTGTCTCGTCATCAACACAGTCATCACTGTCTAGTCATTAACACAGTCATCACTGTCTAGTCATCAACACAGTCATCACTGTCTCGTCATCAACACAGTCATCACTGTCTAGTCATCAACACAATCATCACCGTGTAGTCATCAACACAGTCATCACTGTCTAGTCATCAACACAGTCATCACTATCTAGTCATCAACACAGTCATCACTATCTAGTCATCAACACAGTCATCACTATCTAGTCATCAACACAGTCATCACTATCTAGTCATCAACACAGTCATCACTGTCTAGTCATCAACACAGTCATCACTATCTAGTCATCAACACAGTCATCACTATCTAGTCATCAACACAGTCATCACTGTCTAGTCATCAACACAGTCATCACTGTCTAGTCATCAACACAGTCATCACTATCTAGTCATCAGCACAGTCATCACTATCTAGTCATCAACACAGTCATCACTATCTAGTCATCAACACAGTCATCACTGTCTAGTCATCAACACAATCATCACTATCTAGTCATCAACACAGTCATCACTATCTAGTTATCAACACAGTCATCACTATCTAATCATCAACACAGTCATCACTGTCTAGTCATCAACACAGTCATCACAATCTGGTCATCAACACAGTCATCACTATCTAGTCATCAACACAGTCATCACTATCTAGTCATCAACACAGTCATCACCATCTAGTCATCAGCACAGTCATCACTGTCTAGTCATCAACACAGTCATCACTATCTAGTCATCAACACAGTCATCACTATCTAGTCATCAACACAGTCATCACTATCTAGTCATCAACACAGTCATCACTATCTAGTCATCAACACAGTCATCATTGTCTAGTCATCAACACAGTCATCACTATCTAGTCATCAACACAGTCATCACTATCTAGTCATCAACACAGTCATCACTGTCTAGTCATCAACACAGTCATCACTATCTAGTCATCCAAACAGTCATCACTGTCTAGTCATCAACACAGTCATCACTATCTAGTCATCCACACAGTCATCACTATCTAGTCATCAACACAGTCAACACTATCTAGTCATCAACACAGTCATCACTATCTAGTCATCAACACAGTCATCACTGTCTAGTCATCAACACAGTCATCACTATCTAGTCATCCAAACAGTCATCACTGTCTAGTCATCAACACAGTCATCACTATCTAGTCATCCAAACAGTCATCACTGTCTAGTCATCAACACAGTCATCACTATCTAGTCATCAACACAGTCATCACTGTCTCGCCCACAACAGGCGTAGTGGACAGAATCGTTAGTAAGCTGTCCCTTGTCAAGGCGCTTGATGACAGAAACTGTAGCAATTCCCGAGAGATAGAAATGAATTAATTCCTTGTGGATGTCTTGAGTCTTATCAGCAGACGTTTCGCTCCCTTGATCGAAATGTTTGAATAACTGCATTGGAAAGTTCATTAGTCACACCGTACTCTGCAGCATAACTTACCAAGATTGTAAGTAACAATTTAAATAATTATATTCATTATTAATAACGTTTTAGTTATATTCAGGATTGTAAACTGAACAGGATAGGTAACTATCCCTCAGGATGGGTATGGGAGTAGGTCAGCTACTATCCCTCAGGATGGGTATGGGAGTAGGTCAGCTACTATCCCTCAGGATGGGTATGAGAGTAGGTCAGCTACTATCCCTCAGGATGGGTATGGGAGTAGGTCAGCTACTATCCCTCAGGATGGGTATGAGAGTAGGTCAGCTACTATCCCTCAGGATGGGTATGGGAGTAGGTCAGCTACTATCCCTCAGGATGGGTATAGGAGTAGGTCAGCTACAATCCCTCAGGATGGGTATGGGAGTAGGCCAGCTACTATCCCTCAGGATGGGTATGGGAGTAGGTCAGCTACTTTCCCTCAGGATGGGTATGAGAGTAGGTCAGCTACTATCCCTCAGGATGGGTATGGGAGTAGGTCAGCTACTATCCCTCAGGATGGGTATGAGAGTAGGTCAGCTACTATCCCTCAGGATGGGTATGAGAGTAGGTCAGCTACTATCCCTCAGGATGGGTATGAGAGTAGTTCAGCTACTATCCCTCAGGATGGGAATGAGAGTAGGTCAGCTACTATCCCTCAGGATGGATATGGGAGTAGGTCAGCTACTATCCCTCAGGATGGGTATAGGAGTAGGTCAGCTACAATCCCTCACGATGGGTATGGGAGTAGGTCAGCTACTACCCCTCAGGATGGGTATGAGAGAAGGTCAGCTACTATCCCTCAGGATGGGTATGAGAGTAGGTCAGCTACTATCCCTCAGGATGGGTATGAGAGTAGGTCAGCTACTATCCCTCAGGATGGGTATGAAAGTAGGTCAGCTACTATCCCTCAGGATGGGTATTGGAGTAGGTCAGCTACTATCCCTCAGGATGGGTATGAGAGTAGGTCAGCTACTATCCCTCAGGATGGGTATGGGAGTAGGTCAGCTACTATTCCTCAGGATGGGTATGAGAGTAGGTCAGCTACTATCCCTCAGGATGGGTATGAGAGTAGGTCAGCTACTATCCCTCAGGATGGGTATGGGAGTAATTCAGCTACTATTCCTCAGGATGGGTATGGGAGTAGGTCAGCTACTATCCCTCAGGATGGGTATGAGAGTAGGTCAGCTACTATCCCTCAGGATGGGTATGAGAGTAGGTCAGCTACTATCCCTCAGGATGGGTATGAGAGTAGGTCAGCTACTATCCCTCAGGATGGGTATGAGAGTAGGTCAGCTACTATCCCTCAGGATGGGTATGGGAGTAGGTCAGCTACTATCCCTCAGGATGGGTATGAGAGTAGGTCAGCTACTATCCCTCAGGATGGGTATGAGAGCAGGTCAGCTACTATCCCTCAGGATGGGTATGAGAGTAGGTCAGCTACTATCCCTCAGGATGGGTATGAGAGTAGGTCAGGTACTATCCCTCAGGATGGGTATGGGAGTAGGTCAGCTACTATCCCTCAGGATGGGTATGGGAGTAGGTCAGCTACTATCCCACAGGATGGGTATGAGAGTAGGTCAGCTACTATCCCTCAGGATGGGTATGAGAGTAGGTCAGCTACTATCCCTCAGGATGGGTATGAGAGTAGGTCAGCTACTATATCTCAGGATGGGTATGGGAGTAGGTCAGCTACTATCCCTCAGGATGGGTATGAGAGTAGGTCAGCTACTGTCCCTCAGGATTGGTATGGGAGTAGGTCAGCTACTATCCCTCAGGATGGGTATGAGAGTAGGTCAGCTACTGTCCCTCAGGATTGGTATGGGAGTAGGTCAGCTACTATCCCTCAGGATGGGTATGAGAGTAGGCCAGCTACTGTCCCTCAGGATTGGTATGGGAGTAGGAAAGCTACTGTCCTCAGGATGGGTATGGGAGTAGGCCAGCTACCGTTCCTCAGGATAGGTATGGGAGTAGGCCAGCTACTATCCCTCAGGATGAGTATGGGAGTAGGCCATCCACTATCCCTCAGCAAGGGTATGGGAGTAGGCCAGCTACTATCCCTCAGGATGAGTATGGGAGTAGGCCAGCTACTATCCCTCAGCATGGGTATGGGAGTAGGCCAGCTACTATCCCTCAGGATGAGTATGGGAGTAGGACAACTACTATCCCTCAGCATGGGTATGGGAGTAGACCAGCTACTATCCCTCAGGATGGGTATGGGAGTAGGAGAGCTACTATCCCTCAGGATGAGTATGGAAGTAGGCCAGCTACTATCCCTCAGGATGAGTATGGGAGTAGGTCAGGTACTATCCCTCATTATGGGTATGGGAGTAGGCCAGCTACTATCCCTCAGGATGAGTATGGGATTAGGTCAGGTACTATGCCTCAGGATTGGTATGGGAGTAAGCCAGCTACTATCCCTCAGGATTAGTATGAGAGTAAGCCAGCTACTATCCCTCAGGATGGATATGGTAGTAGGCCAGCTACTATCCCTCTGGATGGGTATGGGAGTAGGCTAGTTACTATCACTCAGGATGAGTATGAGAGTAGGCCAGCTACTATCCCTCAGGATGAGTATGAGAGTAAGCCAGCTACTATCCCTCAGGATGGGTAGGGGAGTAAGCCAGCTACTATCCCTCAGAATGAGTATGAGAGTAAGCCAGCTACTGTCCTTCGGGATGGGTATGGGAGTAGGCCAGCTACTATCCCTCAGGATGGGTATGGGAGTAGGCCAGGTACTGTCCCTCGGGATGAGTATGAGAGTAAGCCAGCTACTATCCCTCAGGATGGGTTTGGGAGTAGGCCAGCTACTATCCCTTAGGACTGGTATGGGAGTAGGCCAGCTACTATCCTTCAGGATTGATATGGGAGTAGGCCATCTACTGTCCCTCAGGATGGGTGTAGGAGTATGCCAGCTACTATCCCTCAGAATGGGTGTAGGAGTAAGCCAGCCACTATCCCTCAGGATGGGTATGCGAGTAGGCCAGCTACTATCCCTCAGGATGGGTATGAGACCAAGCCAGCTACTATATCTCACGATGGGTATGGGAGTAGGCCAGCTACTATCGCTCAGTATGGGTATGGGAGTAGGCCAGCTACTATCCCTCAAGATGGGTATGGGAGTAAGCCAGCAACTATTCCTCAAGATGAGTATGGGAGTAAGCCAGCTACTATCCCTCAAGATGGGTATGGGAGTAAGCCAGCTACTATCCCTCAAGATGGGTATGGGAGTAAGCCAGCGACTATCCCTCAAGATGGGTATGGGAGTAAGCCAGCTACTATCCCTCAGCATGGGTATGGGAGTAGGCCAGCTACTATCCCTCAAGATGAGTATGGGAGTTGGCCAGCTACTATCCATCAGGATGAGTATGGGAGTAGGCCAGCTACTATCCCTCAGGATGAGTATGGAAGTAGGCCAGCAACTATCCCTCAGGATGAGTATGGAAGTAGGCCAGCTACTATCCCTCAGGATGAGTATGGAAGTAGGCCAGCTACTATCCCTCAGGATGGGAATGGGAATAGGCCAGCTACTATCCCTTAGGATGGGTATGGGAGTAGGCCAGCTGCTATCCCTCAGGATGGGTATGGGAGTAGGCCAGCTACTATCCCTTAGAATGAGTATGGGAGTAGGCCAGCTACTATCCCTTAGGATGAGTATAGGAGTTGGCCAGCTACTATCCCTCAGGATGAGTATGGGAGTAGGCCAGCTACTATCCCTCAGGATGAGTATGGGAGCAGGCCAGCTACTATCCCTCAGGAAGGGTATGTGAATAGGCCAGCTACTATTTCTCAGGATGAGTATGGGAGAAGGCTAGCTACTATCCCTCAGGATGGGTACGGGAGTAGGCCAGCTACCATCCCTCAGTATGGGTATGGGAGTAGGCCAGCTACTATCCCTCAGGATGGGTATGGGAGTAGGCCAGCTACTATCCCTGTGGATGAGTATGGGATTAGGCAGCTACTATCCCTCAGGATGGGTATGGGAGTAGGCCAGCTGTTATCCCTCAGGATGGGAATGGGAATAGTCCAGCTACTATCCCTCAGGATGAGTGTGGGAGAAGGCCATCTACTATCCCTCAGGATGGGTATTGGAGTAGGCCAGCTACTATCCCTCTGGATGGGTATGGGAGTAGGCCAGCTACTATCCCTCAGGATGGGTTTGGGAGTAGGCCAGCTACCATCCCTTAGGATGGGTATGTGAGTAGGCCAGCTACTATTCCTCAGGATGGGTATGTGAGTAGGCCAGCTACTATCACTTAGGATGACTATAGGAGTAGGCCAGCTACTATCCCTCAGGATGAGTATGGGAGTAGGCCAGCTACTATCCCTCAGGAAGGGTATATGAATAGGCCAGCTACTATCCCTCAGGATGAGTATGGGAGTAGGCCAGCTACTGTCCCTCAGGATGGGTACGGGAGTATGCCAGCTACCATCCATCAGTATGGGTATGGGAGTAGGCCAGCTACTATCCCTGAGGATGAGTATGGGAATTGGCAGCTACTATCCCTCAGGATGGGTATGGGAGTAGGCCAGGTGCTATCCCTCAGGATGGGTATGGGAATAGTCCAGCTACTATCCCTCAGGATGAGTATGGGAGAAGGCCAGCTACTATCCCTCAGGATGGGTATTGGAGTAGGCCAGCTACTATCCCTCAGGATGGGTATTGGAATAGTCCAGCTACTATCCCTCAGGATGAGTATGGGAGAAGGCCAGGTACTATCCCTCAGGATGAGTATGGGAGTAGGCCAGCTATCCCTCAGGATGGGTTTGGGAGTAGGCCAGCTAGCATACCTCAGGATGGGTATGGGAGTAGGCCAGATACTATCCCTTAGGATGAGTATGGGAGTAGGCCAGCTGCTATCCCTCAGGATGAGTATGGGAGTAGGCCAGCTACTATCCCTCAGGAAGGGTATGTAAATAGGCCCGCTACTATCCCTCAGGTTGAATATGGGAGTAGGCCAGCTACTATCCCTCAGGATGGGTACGGGAGTAGACCAGCTACCATCCCTCAGTATGGGTATGGGAGTAGGCCAGCTACTATCTCTGAGGATGAGTACGGGAGTAGGCAGATACTATCCCTCATGATGGGTATGGGATTACGCAAGCTGCTATCCCTCAGGATTGGTATGGGAACAGTCCAGCTACTATCCCTCAGGATGAGTATGGGAGAAGGCCAGCTACTATCCCTCATAATGTGTGGAAATAAATAGTATAAAATACCGACACAATGGAAATATAAATACAAATGCAGTATAATGTGATCCTTTATTGACAACGTTTCACCCACACAATGGGCTTTTTCAAGTCACACACGGATCTACCTGGGGTTGGGAGGTACGAGAGTATTTATAGTCATGTTCAGAATGTTGAGGTCAGGTGGAGAATGCTGCATCTGATGATCTACCGGGTGGGGTTATAGAGTCTTGGGTAGCTTGGCAGGGGTATTGGACAAGTTGTGTACGAATGGTATATAATACCGACAAGATGAGAGTAAGACACATGTGCAACATCTGGGTATCTTTATTGTAGACGTTTCGCCATCCAGTGGCTTTATCAATACAAATTCCAGGACATAACTTGAAGACAGTAGAACTATGTACAGAAGATGAGGTAATCAGTCCCTCAACCTAGGAGTAGGTGCGAACAGCACCATAGTCGTGGAGATTCTGAAGCAGAAGAAAGAATCCTGGCGCTTATATAGTAACGTCAGGTGAAGCAGACGAGGGCAAATTCACTGGTGGGCGGGATTCCCCAGTGGAAGTAGGTCCTTCCCAAAGAGATGGGTTAGTTGTAGTAGTAGTAGTTGTCGTAGTTGTGAAGGTTATGTACATGTCCTCAGAATTAATACTCCATGATGTTGCAGTGTCTGACAAGTTGTGTACGAATGGTATATAATACCGACAAGATGAGAGTAAGACACATGTGCAACATCTGGGTATCTTTATTGTAGACGTTTCGCCATCCAGTGGCTTTATCAATACAAATTCCAGGACATAACTTGAAGACAGTAGAACTATGTACAGAAGATGAGGTAATCAGTCCCTCAACCTAGGAGTAGGTGCGAACAGCACCATAGTCGTGGAGATTCTGAAGCAGAAGAAAGAATCCTGGCGCTTATATAGTAACGTCTGCTTCACCTGACGTTACTATATAAGCGCCAGGATTCTTTCTTCTGCTTCAGAATCTCCACGACTATGGTGCTGTTCGCACCTACTCCTAGGTTGAGGGACTGATTACCTCATCTTCTGTACATAGTTCTACTGTCTTCAAGTTATGTCCTGGAATTTGTATTGATAAAGCCACTGGATGGCGAAACGTCTACAATAAAGATACCCAGATGTTGCACATGTGTCTTACTCTCATTGGACAAGTTGTAGACCTTCTGCAGTGTTCTATGTTCTTATGTGGGATAGCGATGAAGAAGTTTCTTGGCGAGTGGTTCAGCTATGTTATAGAAGCCATTGTTCTGGTTGAAATTGTTGGTTATAGAGATAAGCGATGATTCCAGGATTCTTCTGTATTGAGTGTTGTCTTCTGTGGCTATAAGTCTTGAGTTTCTGTAGTTAATTAAATGGTTCTGTCACCTGGTTCCGTTATGTTGACGACATTCTCCTCATAACTCCTAAACGCTTCAACGTTCAAGCTCTCCAAGACAAGCTCAACCAGGTCGAGCCTTCAATCCAGTTCACACTTGAAGAAGAAGTCGACAACACTCTTCCTTTCCTTGATGTTCTGCTCTGCAAAGCTGGCCACGAACTTCGTTTTAAAGTCTATCGAAAACCCACCAACCAAAACGATCTTCTCCACTTCTACTCTCACCACGACACCAAAACCAAACGTGGTGTGATTATAGGCTTCTTCCTGCGTGCACTCAGAATCTGCAGCAATGAGTTCCTTGAGGAAGAATGCACTATAATTGAACAAGTATTTTCTAAACTCCACTATCCTCGTCACTTCATCAGAGACTGCAGACGGCGGGCATTAAACATCTTCAACACACCCAGAGAAGACACTGCCGAGAAGAGATACATAGTCCTCCCCAACAACTCCATTGCCAAACATGTTTCCAACATCTTTGCCAAAACATCATTCCATGTATCTACCTCCACAACCACGACCATCAAAAACATCACCAGTAGTAGACAGGACAAGCCTCCATCCTCTGCAGGGGTATACATAATCCCTTGTAATGACTGCAACAAATTATATGTGGGCGAAACATCAGGAGACCTCCAAACACGCATTTCAGAACACCAATATGCAAGCAGGATTGACGATACAAGGAATGCCTGTGTACAACATCGCAATTCCCACAACCATTTAATTAACTACAGAAACTCAAGACTTATAGCCACAGAAGACAACACTCAATACAGAAGAATCCTGGAATCATCGCTTATCTCTATAACCAACAATTTCAACCAGAACAATGGCTTCTATAACATAGCTGAACCACTCGCCAAGAAACTTCTTCATCGCTATCCCACATAAGAACATAGAACACTGCAGAAGGTCTACAACTTGTCCAATACCCCTGCCAAGCTACCCAAGACTCTATAACCCCACCCGGTAGATCATCAGATGCAGCACTATCCACCTGACCTCAACATTCTGAACATGACTATCAGTACTCTCGTACCTTCCAACCCCAGGTAGATCCGTGTGTGACTTGAAAAAGCCCACTGTGTGGGTGAAACGTTGTCAATAAAGGATCACATTATACTGCATTTGTGTTTATATTTCTCATAATGGGTATTGGAATAGGACAGCTACTATCCCTCAGGATGAGTTTGGGAGTAGGCCAGCTACCATCCCTCAGGATGGGTATGGGAGTAGGCCAGCTACTATCCCTCAGGATGGGTTTGGGAGTAGACCAGCTACCATCCCTCAGGATGGGTATGGGAGTAGGCCAGCTACTATCCCTCAGGATGGGTATGGGAGTAGGCCGGCTACTATCCCTTAGGATGAGTATAGGAGTAGGCCAGCTACTATCCCTCAGGATGAGTATGGGAGTAGGCCAGCTACTATCCCTTAGGATGAGTATAGGAGTAGGCCAGCTACTATCCCTCAGGAAGAGTATGAGAGTAGGCCAGCTACTATCCCTCTTGATGGGTATGGGAGTAGACCAGCTACCATACCTCAGGATGGGTATGGGAGTAGGTCAGCTACTATCCCTCTTGATGGGTATGGGAGTAGGCCAGCTACTATCCCTCTTGATGAGTATGGGAGTAGGCCAGCTACCATCCCTCAGGATGGGTATGGGAGTAGGCCAGCTAGTATCCTTCAGGATTGGTATGGGAGTAGGCCAGCTACCATCCCTGAGGATGGGTATGGGAGTAGGCCAGCTACTGTCCCTCTTGATGAGTATGGGAGTAGCCCAGCTACTATCCCTCAGAATGGGTATGGGAGTAGGCCAGCTAATATCCCTCATGATGGGTATGGGAGTAGGCCAGCTACTATCTCTTAGGATGAGTATGGGAGTAGGCCAGCTACTGTCCCTCTTGATGAGTATGGGAGTAGCCCAGCTACTATCCCTCAGAATGGGTATGGGAGTAGGCCAGCTAATATCCCTCATGATGGGTATGGGAGTAGGCCAGCTACTATCTCTTAGGATGAGTATGGGAGTAGGCCAGCTACTGTCCCTCTTGATGAGTATGGGCGTAGCCCAGCTACTATCCCTCAGAATGGGTATGGGAGTAGGCCAGCTAATATCCCTCATGATGGGTATGGGAGTAGGCCAGCTACTATCTCTTAGGATGAGTATGGGAGTAGGCCAGCTACTATCCCTCGGGATGGGTATGGGAGTAGGCCAGCTACTATCTCTCAGGATGGGTATTGGAGTAGGCCAGCTACTATCCCTCAGGATGGGTATGGGAGTAGGCCAGCTACTATCCCTCTTGATGAGTATGGGAGTAGGCCAGCTGCTATCCCTCTGGATGGGTATGGGAGTAGGCCAGCTGCTATCTCTCAGGATGGGTATGGGATTAGTCCAGCTACTATCCCTCAGGATGAGTATTGGAGTAGGCCAGCTACTATCCCTCAGGATGGGCATTGGGGTAGGCCAGCTACTATCCCTCAGGATGAGTATGGGAGTAGGCGAGGTACTATCCCTCAGGATGAGTATGGGAGTAGGCCAGCTACTATCCCTCTATATGGGTATGGGAGTAGGCCAGCTACTATCCCTCAGGATGGGTTTGGGAGTAGGCCAGCTGCCATCCCTCAGGATGGGTATGGGAGTAGGCCAGCTACTATCCCTCAGGATGGGTATGGGAGTAGGCCAGCTACTATCCCTCTTGATGAGTATGGGAGTAGGCCAGCTACTATCCCTCTTGATGAGTATGGGAGTAGGCCAGCTACCATCCCTCAGGATGGGTATGGGAGTAGGCCAGCTACTATCCCTCAGGGTGGGCATGGGAGTAGGTCAGCTACTATCCCTCAGGATGGGTATAGGAGTAGGCCAGCTACTATCTCTCTTGATGAGTATGTTAGTAGGCCAGCTACTATCCCTCTTCATGAGTATGGGAGTAGGCCAGCTACCATCCCTCAGGATGGGTATGGGAGTAGGCCAGCTACTATCCCTCTGGATGGGCATGGGATTAGGTCAGCTACTATCCCTCAGGATGGGTATGGGAGTAGGCCAGCTACCATCCCTCTGGATGGGTATGGGAGTAGGCCAGCTACTATCCCTCAGGATGGGTATGGGAGTAGGCCAGCTACCATCCCTCAGGATGGGTATGGGAGTAAGCCAGCTACTGTCCCTCTTGATGAGTATGGGAGTAGGCCAGCTACTATCCCTTAGAATGGGTATCGGAGTAGGCCAGCTACTATCCCTCATGATGGGTATGGGAGTAGGCCAGCTACTATCCCTCAGGATTGGTATGGTAGTAGGCCAGCTACTATCCCTCATGATGGGTATTGGAGTAGGATAGCTACTATCCCTCAGGATGGGTATGGGAGTAGGCCAGCTACTATCCCTCAGGATGAGTATGGGAGTAGGCCAGCTACTGTCCCTCAGGATGGGTATGGGAGTAGGCCAGCTACTATCCCTCAGGATGAGTATTGAAGTAGGTCAGCTTCTATCCCTCAGGATGAGTATGGGAGTAGGCCAGCTACTATCCCTCAGGATGAGTATTGAAGTAGGCCAGCTACTATCCCTCAGGATGAGTATGGGAGTAGGCCAGCTACTATCCCTCAGGATGAGTATTGAAGTAGGCCAGCTACTATCCCTCAGGAGGAGTATTGAAGTAGGCCAGCTACTATCCCTCAGGATGAGTATGGGAGTAGGCCAGCTACTATCCCTCAGGATGAGTATGGGAGTAGGCCGGCTACTATCCCTCAGGATGAGTATTGAAGTAGGCCAGCTACTATCCCTCAGGATGAGTATGGGAGTAGGCCAGCTACTATCCCTCAGGATGAGTATGGGAGTAGGCCGGCTACTATCCCTCAGGATGAGTATGGGAGTAGGCCAGCTACTATCCCTCAGGATGAGTATGGGAGTAGGCCAGCTACTATCCCTCAGGATGAGTATGGGAGTAGGCCGGCTACTATCCCTCAGGATGAGTATGGGAGTATGCCAGCTACTATCCCTCAGGATGAGTATGGGAGTAGGCCGGCTACTATCCCTCGGGATGAGTATGAGAATATGGCAAGTAAACAAACTAATTAAAAATGAATAGAAAATAGACAATAATAAAGTTAGTAACACGATGTATAATAATAGTTAATAGTAATAATGATAATAACGAGTCTAATAGTAATGATGATAATAACGAGTCTAATAGTAATGATGATA